>NC_057419.1:85174617-85193702 GCF_019320065.1 Cervus canadensis
AGTTAGATTCTGATGAAACCCCAGTAAGTTAGGCACTGGCTAAAGAAATTAAAAGACGCTTACTCCTTGGAAGGAAAATTGTGACCAACCTAGACAGCATATTGAAAAGCAGAGACATTACTTTGTCAACCAAGGTCTGTCTAGTCAAGGCTATGGTTTTTCCAGTGTTCATGTATGGATGTGAGAGTTGGACTGTGAAGAAAGCTGAGCGCCGAAGAATTGATGCTTTTGAACTGTGGTGTTGGAGAAGACTCTTGAGAGTCCCTTGGACTGCAAGGAGATCCAACCAGTCCATCCTAAAGGAGATCAGTCCTGGATGTTCATTGGAAGGACTGATGCTGAAGCTGAAACTCCAATACTTTGGCCACCTCATGTGAAGAGTTGACTCATTGGAAAAGACCCTGATGCTGGGAGCGATTGGGGGCAGGAGGAGAAGGGGATGACAGAGGATGAGATGGCTGGATGGCACCACCGACTCGATGGACATGAGTCTGAGTAAACTCCGGGAGTTTGTGATGAACAGGGAGGCCTGGCGTGCTGCTATTCATCGGGCCGCAAAGAGTCGGACACAACTGAGCGACTGAACTGAACTGAACTGAACTGAAAGAGTTTTTCCTAAGTGCAGGCCTTCTTAAGAAGAGTTGATTGCTCTGGTGTATTTCAAAATGGCTACTTTTCCCCTCCTTCTGCATGAAACAATTTTTCCTATTAAATATTCACTGTGATATTCTGTGAGCTACTAGAGGTAAAACTTACTTCCCAGTGACTGAGTCCCCCTGGAGTTATTTACTCTCAGATTTGTCCACACTAAGCCTCCAGCAATTCAGCAGTTACAGTTCAGGCTTTCGTACCCCAGCACAGGTTTCTTTTCATGGGTTTCTGGTCTGATAAGTTGTGATTCTCTGTATTTACCTGTCTTTCTCTCCAATTTTGAGGACAGTGGCTTGCCCTGTGACATCACTTCTCTTATGATCTAAGTAAAGCTGTTGACTTTTCAGTTTTTTCAGCTTTTTCCTTGTACTTAAGACAGAGTGATAATTTCTAAGCTCCTTCCATTATGGACTAAAAACTAGCAGGTCTGTTCTCTTTCTCCATTTTACTGCATTTGATAAAATGAAAAGTTTTAATTATGCAAATTTATGAATTTGTAATAGACATTAGGACAATTTTATATTTAGGTAGAGAGTTTATTTGAATAGGGATTACCAAGCATAGCATATCAGTAAAGTTTAAAGTTCTCATAATCAGTGAGTTTAAAGTTACCTTATGGCTTCTTTTATTACTGTCTCTATTCAGATGTCCCTACCCTAGTTTAACCTCTCAGCTAAGTTAAGAACATTTAAACACTGACAAGGAAACAACCCCCTCATGATATTTTCCCACTTTCATCATTCATTTTTTTTTATTTCCTTTATATATTCATTCTATAAATATGTGAGGTGTGTTATCCATCAAATAGTCTACTATTCAAGGAGAATAGAATGGTAAGGAAAATAAAGACATTTGCTGCCCTCAGGGACTTCACAAACTGTTCTAGATTTTTGATTGTTCATTATTTCACAGCTGGTGACTTATGTGTAATCAGGATCTCTGATGAATTTTGGGGGACACTTTGAAATTATTAGGGGTAAGTCTCTGGTTTAGCTGTATTTGTTATCACCCTGGCCTTTCTCAAGAAATTAGCAAACTTCCTTCTCTTTCTATGAGCACTGACAGATGTTTTATATTCCAACTGCATACATTAGGAATTCTGACCGTTTTGAAATTCAATTCAACTAATTGATTTTTACTGAGTACTTTCTATGTGTAAGCAATCTGTTAATCACCACAGGGAAAACAGATATGAAAAAAAAATAATAATAGATCCCATTCTCTTAAATTGCTTAGACACCAGTTAAGATGAAGTTGGGAGTGAGGTCATAAGGTGGAGATATGTAAGAAATAGCTAAATTAATCAGGATGTACACTAAAATATACAAAATGGTGTGGGGGGGAAATGAACGAATGATCACATCTAATTAGAGAGATCAAAAGATGTTTTACTAAAGAGATGGTGAGATAAAATTGCAGAATTTTAAAATATATACTCCAGGCCAGGATGGGTATAGAAGACATTCAAAAAAGGTGGATTAAAATAAACATAGAAGAAGCAAAGCATGAGTTAAGAAGCATCACTGTATGTCTGTGGCATGATAATATGTAGATTATCTAGCAGGTTAAACAGATAAAAGCCTGAAAAGGTAATTTGAAATAAAATAATGAGTCTTGGATGCAAAATAATGTAGTTTCAAGTTAATTTGATAGTTAACTAGGCAGAAGCAATGAATATTCTTAAGTGGGAAACTAAAATATATAAAGCTTTACTGAAAGAATATTTTTCTGATAGGAGAGTAAGGTGAATTAGAAGTGAAGAAGCTGAGTCAATCAAGCCTGACTTATGCAGCGCCAGAGGAAACAGGGAAGAATGGATAAAAGGTATAACATGGAAACTAAAATTAATACAATTCAGCCACTGATTGTCCACAGGAAATAGAAGAAAGGAAGACATTAAAATAACTATTCAGAGATTTCAAGCCTGAGTAGAACTGTTGGAATAAATTAAATCTCAGGAAAATAAATTGTCTTGAGCAAGAAATGAGAAGTTCAATTCTGAAAATTTTGAATTTCTGATACCAGTGAGCCCAAAATATCAGTGAAGCAATTAGGGCTGCAGGTCTTCTGTTCTAGAGAGATATTAGGACTAAAGATATGGGTGTAATGGTTGTTTACATAGAATTGAAAATTGAATCTATGTAAGCACTATATACAAGTAGGAAGATGCAACTTAAGGATTAAAATGATTAAGGAAGATCTGAAAATAGCTGTATGACTCCTGTGATGGGCCCACAATGCAAATTATGTGAGGATTTTTTTAACATAATTCAGGTAGGCAAGTCCAGCAAACTAGTTCTCTCTTCCAACAAAAGTCTCCTTGATAGGAAGGTTTAAAATCCTGGCTTGACACAATAATGGGATTTTTTTGGTTTAAGAAAGAATAATCTAAGAAAAACATTGTGTCCACAGCATGAATTTGAAAGATGCTAGAGCCTAGAGGTTAAGAACAGAGTCTCTAGAGCCAAATTGTGTGTGTTTGAGTTCTTGCCCTTCCACTTACTAGCTGTGTGGCTTTGGACAAGTGTCTAAACTTCTCTGTGCCTCAATATCTTAAAATGCATTACTGAGAAAATAATACTACCCCATAAGTCTATTGTAATGGTAAAATAAGTTAAAATACAATCTGGGTATAGAATAGTTCTTGAGACTTAGTATGTGTTCAACAAATATTAATCATTATTTTAGTTTCTTGACTCAACCTCGATTAGATTGTCAGAAACATATGGAAAGATATTTCATTAAACATTCTTTAAGGCACGGAGGTAAGAGTACTCCTTTTGGATTCTTTTAACAAATTGGAAAATAAAGGAGAGGGAATTACACTCCATTGCACTGTCATGCAAACCCTGTCAGCTTTGACAACAGGAAGAGATAAATGTTGTGGTGAGCAAATCAAGTAGAAAACTACAGTATTCACAAATGTAGGAACAGATTAATGGCAACAGATTGACTAAAACATTGTATCAGTGCCTTTTGTCCTAGGCAGAGCAGTAGCAATCAAATTAGAAAGCTATACCTAGCTGGACGACAAGGCTTACCATAGCAAAGGATAGCACAATGCTGATACACTGAGAGTGGAACACTTAAACATTTTCCCCCAAAGGTGAGAAATGATAAGGGCATGCACTGTAGAGGGACTGATGTAAAATACATCAGCATTAGGATAATAAGATAGTAAAATTTGGATTGTATGTGTTTTGCAGACTGGAAGAATAAGTTCAGTTCAGCTCAGTCACTCAGTCATGTCCGATTCTTTGTGACCCCAGGGACTGCAGCACGCCAGGCTCTGACAAAGGATACAGAAGTAGTCAGGTAGAAATGAGGAGAGTATAGTTTTACAGAAGCCAAAAAAGGAGGAATTCTTAGAACTATGGAGTCAAATACTGAAGAAATGCCAAGAAAAATGAATTTTTATGTAGGTGAATGGATTTGGAAACCAGAAAGTCATTTTTAATATCTGGTAAAGCAGTTTCAGTAGAATGGTGGTGTTAAGAGACTAATTTTAAGAACTAAAACTGTGAATGGGTGGCAAAGAAGTGAAGTCAATTGTGAAGTCTCTGAAGGAAACATGAGAATAAGAAAAATAGACAAGGCAGTACCTTAAAGAGGTGACAGGAAGCAGTAAATAAAATTTTTGATTTGAGAGCTGAGCCATGTTTGCAAACACAGGAGGAAAAGCCAATACTAGAAGATATTAAGAATTCAAGCAGTAGAGAAATTAACAAATGGAGCATCATACAAAGAACAAACAGGTAAGAGCTGCTTTATTTAATGTCTCTCTTCTCTAGATGCAAGGATCGTGGTCTTTATTGGAAGAGTTCAAGTTATGGGCATTGATATGAGGAGAAATATGAAAAAAAAAAAAAACTTGTGATAGGGCTTCTATGGAAATTCCAAAACATTAGCAGAACAGTAGTCAGATTTCAGATTGAACTATAGCATAGTTCTGAGACTATGCTAGACTATGTCAAGACTTTAGGAATCCACATAGCAGTTATTCTTGGATTTTCACTTTAGAGTTCTACCATTAATATGACATAGTTACTCTTTTGGTTTTTGATGTTATTTCTCCTCCTCTGCATTGACTAATTTAACCTTTGTTCAGTATATTTTCTCTCTTTCCTGATGTTAACCAGATTTACTATGCATAACTCATCACATTTCAATATTCTAAATTGATTTTATAAAAAAATTAAATGTATGTGTAACTGATATCCTATAGAACAATCTCCAAATAACACAGCTTTTCTGTTTGCTTATAATTTTGACCAACCCATGAACTTCAGTTCATTTTTCTCATGATCCTTCTTGCTTTTTCATTCTTCTATACATGCTTTAGACTCAGCTATCCCTATTGACTACATCATTCTCTTGAGATTCTCACTTTATATTTCTTAAAAAGAGAATATTATTTGTCCAGTTTATACTTATTTGTCCAAAATTGTCAATTTTGCCACTTCATGCCCTTCTGGTAAGTTTAGAAAATGACTTGTCACAAACAAGTGACTATTTATAGTCTAATACCCTATAGCTAAGTCTTGATTGTATAGCAGTATAAAGTGGGACATCACATGAGCAGAACATAAGTAAAAAACAACCAGAGGTCACTTCCCCTAGCAGAATAAATATGCAGAAATTTCTTGTGACTGGAGTTATGGAGACTGATAAACAAGATTCTAACTCAGCACTTTAGCCCTAATATTACCATATTCTGGTTATTCAATTAAATATCATTCTGTGAAGGAATGTTATGGGTGTAATTGAAGTCCCAAGTCAGCTAATATTAATAAACAGAAGTTATCTGGGTGGACCTGACTCCATTGAGTCCTTTAAAGGTAGAAAATTTTCTGAGGCTGATGGCAGAAAGAGATGTCATTGAGTTTTCAAGCAGAAGAAGGATTTAATGGGTCTGCTGTTGCTGGCTTAGAGGATGAAAGGAACCATGTGAAAGGAAGAGAGAGTGGTTTCTAGGAATAAAGAGTGACTCCTGGCTAACAGCCTTTAAGGAAATGGGAACCGCAGTCCTACACCTCCATGTAGCTAAATTTTGCCAATAACCTTAATGAACTAGAAGCAGATATTTTCCTAGACCTTCTAGACTATAATTCAACATGGCTGATAACTTTGCTTCCAGCCTTGTGATATACTGAGCAGAGAACCCAGTGGGATCATGTTAAACTTAATAAATAGATAACTAGATAAAGAGAATGTTGAACTACTAAGTTTGTGATAACTTGTTATGTAGCAATAGAAAACACCTACATAGTAAAAATAAGTTTTGCTAATGAGTTGTACTTGCATAAGACTTAGAAGGCATAAGTAAGTAAGTAAGTAAGTATTAGTTGCTCAGCCGTGCCCAACTCTTTGCAACCCCATGGACTGCAGCGCACCAGCCTCCACTGTCCATGAGATTTTCCAGGCAAGGATACTAGAGTGGGTTGCTGTTTCCTTCTTAAAAATTGACTGTAGAGATGTCATTGCTCAATTTCCAGTTTCATGAAAGTGACAACTGCAGCAATAATAGTGGCCAGACTCAACATTTCTGAATCCAGTTACTAGCATTATTGGCATTGAGAAAAATGATGGCTAGTCTCTAGATTCCATAATTCATTATCCAAGAACACAATGTTTGTAATAGTAGTCATTCTTAATGAACAGTCTTCCTAAACCATGGATCATGGCTACAAAGATTTTATATTAAAGGTTATAACTTCTAGGGTGACCTTCTGATTCCCCACCTTCCTATTTATAATGGAAAATATTAGCACTTTTAATATATCTGTTCTGAGGAGTACTGAGTGCCAGTATTAGAGGTCTAGTAAAGTCTTGAGCTTCATCTTACAACTCTTGAAATAACCTTTTAAATACTGAATTTACTATATTAAGTCCCTTTCTACTTAAAATATTTGGAATAATTTCTATTTCCTAAATCAAGCCCTGACAAAGTGAAGCTAGAAGAAATTCAGGCAATAAAACTTCAAGATTGGGAATCTGGGATTTGTTATCTGACTTGATTGTGTATAAAATTAGTACAAATCTTGTTACTATTGGAGAATGTATCACTGTTAGTTCATAGCAAGCAGTGGCAAATAATTACTTAAATTTTCACTGGTGACTGTAATGAAGAACACACGGTTTTATGATACACTATTGGAATGAGGAACACAATGTTTGTGGGTTGGATGTCTATTTCTGACTGCACTTGAGAGCTTAAGGAAATAAAATGGTACACTCAGGCTGACAAATTATTGGTTTGGGATTTCTCCATTCAGCTAAAACCACTATAGGTAATTGAGATATCACAGGATAAAGGGTTTCCACTGACTACTGGCAGAAACCTACATAAATTCTAATATTTATATTAAAGCTTTCCCAACTTATAACCACAAAGAAAGTTCAGACTAACAGTAAGCATGTATATAAAAGAAATCCACTTTAAATATAAGGAAATGTACAATTTAGAAGTATTAATAAATGGATGGAGAAAAATATGATACTAAACCTTATCAAAATAAAATGGAATAGATAAATTAATTTCATACAGAGAATATTTCACAGCAAGGAAAGTTATCAGAGAAAAAGTGCATTAAATAATAATTAAAGGGTGGATTTTCCAAGAAGACATAACAACCCTTAACATATAGACACCTATGTTAGGGTTACCCAACAGAACCAATAATATATATTAAGAATTGTGTCACGTGATTATAAAAGATAAAAAGACCCACTCTCTGGTGTCTGCAAGTTGGAGACACAGGAAAGCCAGTGGTGTAATACCAGTTTGAGTTTGAAGCTCTGAGAACCAGGGGAGCTGATGGTATAAATCCCAGTCCAAGAACATGAGAAAATCAGTATTCCAGCTAGAGGAGTCAGACAGAAAGAACATGAAATGAATTATTCTTTCACCTTTTTGTTTTATTCAGGCTCTCAATGAATTGAATGTTGCCCACCCACATTGTGGAAGGGCATTCTATTTCATCCAGGCTGCCATTCAAATGCTGATCTCATGTGGAAAAGCCCTCACAATCACACCCATAAATAATGTTTAATTTAGGCACTTCTTGGCCCAGTTCAGAAAAATAAAGCCCAAAATAAACAGGAGAAGGAAATAATAAATATCAGTGAGGAAATGAATAGAGATAAAAAAGACAATAGAAAATATCAATAAACCAAGCGCTAATTCTTTGAAAAGAGAAACTAAGTTGATAAACCTTTAGCCTGATTCATCAAGAAGAGAGAACTCTCAAATAAACAAAATAAGAAATGAAAGAAGAGAAATAACATCTGATATCACAGAGATACAAAAAATCAAAGAAGAATATTGTTGTTAAGTCACCCAGTCATGTCTGACTCTTTGCGACTTCGTGGACTGCAGCACGCCAGGCCTCCTGTCCCTCACCATCTCTCAGAGCTTGCCCAAGTTCATGTCAATTGCATCAATGATGCCACCCAGCTATCTCATCCCCTGATTCCCTCTTCTCCTTCTGCCCTCAATCTTTCCCAGCATCAGGGACATTTCCAATGAGTACCAAGCATTCCAGGTCCCTATGCAATGTAATACTTTTCTCTGCAGCTTTGGATTTTACTTTCATCACCAGACACACCCACAGTTGATTGTCATTTCTGCTTTGGCCCAGCTAGTTTCATTCTTTCTGGGACTATTATTAGCTGTCCTCCACTCTTCCCCAGCAGGATTACTGGACCCCTTCTGACCTGGAGGACTCATCTTTCAGTGTCATATCTTTGTGTCTTTTTATATAGTTCATGAGGTTCTCACAGCAAGTATACTGGGGTGCCTTGCCATTCCCTCTTCTAGTGGATCATGTTTTGTCATAATTCTCCGCTATGACCCATCTGAATATTACAAACAGCTGAATGTCAACAAATTGGACAACCTGGAAGAGATGAACATATTTCTTGAAAAATACAATAACATTCTAAGATTGAATCAAGAAGAAACAGGCAATTTGATAAAACAAATTATTAGTAGTGAAATTGAAATTTTAATTTAAAAACTTCTAGCAAACAAAAGTCCTTGACAAGACAGTGCCTCACAGAGGAATTATGCCAAGCACAGGGAAAAAAAAAACAATCTAGTAAATATCTTTTTCAAATTACTCCAAAAAGATGAAGAGGAGGAATTCTCTGAAACTCATTCTACAAGGACACCACTACTTTGATATCAAAACTCAACAAAGATACTACAAGAAAGAGAAACATTATATTGCTGAATATAAATGCAAAAATTCTCAACAAAATGGTAGCAAACCAAATCCAGTAACACATAAGAAGGATCATGCATCATGATCAAGTTGAATTTATTCCAGGGATGCAAGGATCATTGATATTCTCAAATAATTCAATTCAAATAACTCACTCCTACTTTTCATGTAGCTATAATTGTCATCATATGTGCTCACTAAGCTATGAGGGAATCAATATATTTTTGGAAGATCATACTAATCTTATGATTATTTCCTCTGCTTAGCATGATGTGGTTTGTTAAGGTTGTTTCATAGAAATAGAATTTATATCCCTTGATTCATATCAGCCTGAGTTAATTATTTTCCTTTTAAAACTGGAAACACATTTTGTTAAATGTTTCTTGTTTTCTGAGTACCAAGAAAAAATGAGAGTATAGCAGAGCAATATGAAATTGTATATCAGAGCAAGATAAAAAGTATTATTGTGCTTAAAAAAATCTTCTTAGTAGCCAAATATTGTCTGTGTGGTCAGGATATGATATTAACAATAAGAAAGAGCAACTAAAATATACAGTTAATTAATAAAATATGATAAAATAATATTAAAAAATGATGTGGCTACATGCAAAATCTGCTTAAGAATTTAAGGGACAGAAACCTTATACTATGCCACTTTGTTCCTGAGGTATAAAGAACACAAAACTGATGAAAATATCAATCTGTGTAACTTGATAATTATGCTGTTAGTGGCCTCTCTTGAAATAGTGGGAGATCTGACAAACTTGGCCTTAAGTTTTTGAATGGGGATAATTGGCATGTTGTATTGTCAAGGTGAAATGTGCTCTTTAGTTTACCATAACCTTTACAATTACTTGCATTTCTTATAATGAGGGTAAGATTTTAAGTTACCTTTGTCATACTACCTTGAATAAATAAGTAAAAGTAGGCTACTGATAAGTTAAAATCATTTGGGGAGTGAACTAATTGTCAGGAAAATAATAAATATGAAGTTTACGTAAGTGTAAAATAATGTATGAGAAGTAGTAACTGATTTCCAAGGTAGTAATATACATTTTGCAACAATAAAAAATGTTTAAATTGTCTTTCCATTCATAATTTGTGATCTATTCATTTCCAAACCCTCAGAGATCAATGATAATTTCAAATAATGTTTCTAGACTAAAGAAACATGAAGGATACATCAAGTGTGTTCATAAAAGATTTGAATCCTTCCATTAGGGTAAAAATTATAGAAGTGTTTAGCTATGTGCCCACTGACTGACCAGTTCTGCTTGGGTTCTTCTCTGTCCCTCAAACAAAGACTTCTCAATTTTTTTTTATCTCTTTTGATCTATATATAAATCATGTTTCTCAATTGAGAGGCATGATAAATTCTACATTGTACAGGAAATCAATTTAGGTTTTGGAATATTGAGTTGTTAATAACTCACCCTTGTTACGTAACATTGACTATCTCTTTTAATGATCCTGGGGAGGATAGCCAGAGTAATAGTGAAATAAAATTTGGCTATTTACCAATAGTTTAGATGATTGAAACTCATGGTTAAAATGATTATCTGTGGAGTTTAATTTTGTGCTCTCCCTAGACCCCATTACTGTAGGCAATCAGTCTGGTGTGTGATTTTCTTAGCATAAATATTATGTACACCTTTTTAATCATGCTGTCAACTTCAATTTCTGTATTGCTCTTGGGGGGGGGGGAGCTCCTAGAAAAGCTTTGCTGTAATGTAATACCCCAATTCAGTTGTCTCAAACTGGTTTTCAGATGTAAATTTTTTCAGATGATCTCTGAAGCTAAGTAACTTAGAAGTTGCTCAGTTGCTCAGTTGTATCTGACTCTGAACCCATGGACTGCAGCACTCCAGTCTTTCCTTACTTTCACTATCTCCTGGAGTTTGCTCATACTGATGTGCTTTGAGTTGGTGATGCCATCCAACCATCTCATCCTCTGTCACCCTCTTCTCCACCTGCCCTCAATCTTTCCCAGCATAAAAGATTTTTCCAATGAGTTGACTCTTCAAATTGAGTGGCCTAAGTATTGGAGCATCAGTTTCAGCATCAATCCTTCCAATGATCATTCTCATAATGTTTCAGTTTTCCATTATTACTATATTTGTCATTATAAATGATCTTGATGTTTCTTTTTTAAATTTTTTATTATTTATTTTTAATTGGGGCTAATTGCTTTGCAATATTATGGTGGTTTCTGCCCTATATCAACATGAATCAGGTATAAGTATACACACGTCCTCTCCTTCTTGAACTTTCCTCTTATGTCCCACCTCATCCCACCCTTCTAGATGGTCACAGAGCATCAGATCTGAGCTCCCTGCATCATACAGAAAATTTCCACTGGCCATATAATTTCACACATGGTAATGCATATGTTTCAATGCTGCTCTCTCATTTGCTCTCTTTGTATCTCTGTGTCACATTTTTATAATTATCAAAAGATTTCAAAAATTTTTATTATTGTTATACTTGCTGAAGGCTCAAATGATGGTTAACATTTTTAACAATAAACAATTTTTTATTAAGATATGTATATTGTTTTAACTGCAAGGAGATCAAACCAGTCAATCCTAAAAGAACTCAGTCAGTCCTGAGTATTCATTGAAAGGACTGATGCTGAAGCTGAAACTCCAATACTTTGGCCACTTGATGCGAAGAACTAACTCATTGGAAAAGACCCTGGTGATGGGAAATACTGAAGGCAGGAGGAGAAGGGGATGACAGAGGATGAGATTGTTGGATGGCATCACTGACTTGATGGACATGACTTTAAGCAAGCTCCAGGAGTTGATGATGGACAGGGAAGCCTGCGGTGCTGAAGTCCATGGAGTGACAAAGAGTCGGACATGACTGAGCAACTGCACTGAACTGATTGCTTTTTTGACATAATGCACACTGTTGCACACTTTAATAGCAATAAGTATTTCCATGGAATAAGAATGAAATTAATGAAATACAACAGTCATTGATACATAGACATTCTGAAGTGGAGTAGAGCTGACTTGGGGTTGGAAAATCCTCCTTGGTTAAGCTCATCTTCTACTCTTTTGTTTATCATTCACCATAGTACTGGCCCTAAACTCTGGAATACTCTCAATTTTCAATTTTCTTCTTGGTTCTATGTGAAGTGAGTGCTGGGAAATGTGTTGTTTCCAGGCTTTCTGATATAGATGCTCCAAAGTTACATTTTAAATTAAAAAAAAAAAAAGATATTCTTAGTGTTAATTTCTGATAGCTTTAGTATTATACCTTTTTTTTTAATTGGTAGGGTCTTCTGTTCTTAAATAGGAAGTATCTGTATCATAAATGTAAATTTTCCCTGAGTTATTTTCATTACAGTGCCTCAATAAAACCATTATTAGGTATTTTTCTGACCCTAGAGTTTAGCGTTCATTTGGTAAAACCAGCAAGTTAGAATACCTAGAAGAATAGAAAAGAGAAAGACAAAACAAAACAAAGTTGGCAGGTGGGCAAATTTTGCCAAATATAAAATGATAATGTTTCTTTCATAAATCAGTGTGGCATATGAACCACAGTTTATTTATACATCTATTTACTGAAGTACATCTTGATTGCCTCCAAGTTTTGGCAATGATAAATAAAACTACTATAAATATCTGTGTGCATGATTTTTTTTCCATTTATTTTTATTAGTTGGAGGCTAATTACTTTACAATATTGTAGTGGTTTTTGTCATACATTGACATGAATCAACCATGGATTTACATGTGTTCCCCATCCCGATCCCCCCTCCCACCTCCCTCTCCATCCCATCCCTCTGAGTCTTCCCAGTGCTATGCATGATTTTGAATAGATACGTTTTCATTTTCTTTGTTAGATACCAAGGAGTGTGGTTAATAAATGGTAAGAGTATATTTGTTTTTGTAAGAACCTGTCAAATTTTCTTCCAAAGTTGCTTATCATTTTGCATTTCCACCAGTCATCTTCATTTGGTGGTGTCAGTGGTCTGGATTTTGACTATTCTAGTAAACGTGTATTAGTATATAATTGTTTTAATTTGCATTTTTTGACTACATATGATGTGGAGCATTTTGTGATGTTTATTTGTCATCTGAAAGTCCTCTTTGTGAGGTTTCTATTAAGATATTTAGCGCATTTCATAATGTAGTTGCTTGTTTTCTTATTGTTGAATTTTGAGTATTATTTGAATATTTTGGATATTTCTGTATCACAGAGTCCTTTATTGCATATGTCTTTTGCAAATATTTTCTCCATCTGTAACTTATTTTATTTTCTTGACAGTGTCACTTGCAGAGCAAAATAATTGTATTTTTAATAAAGTCTTTCTTATCAATTATTTCTTTCAAGGACCATGCCTTTGGTGTTTCCTCTAAAAACTAATTTCTGTACATCTGTGTCTCTTTTTCTGTTTTGCATATAGGGTTATCATTACCATCTTTCTAAATTCCATATATATGCATTAGTATACTGTATTGGTCTTTATCTTTCTGGCTTACTTCACTCTGTATAATGGGCTCCAGTTTCATCCATCTCAGACTTTTGGACTCTGTGGGAGAAGGCGAGGGTGGGATGTTTAGAGAGAACAGCATCGAAACATGTACGTTATCTAGGGTGAAACAGATCACCAGTCCAGGCTGGATGCATGAGACAAGTGTTCGGGCCTGGTGCACTGGGAAGACCCAGAGGAATCGGGTGGAGAGGGAGGTGAGAGGGGGGATCGGGATGGGGAATACATGTAAATCCATGGCTGATTCATGTCAATGTATGACAAAAACCACTACAATATTGTAAAGTAATTAGCCTCCAACTAATAAAAATAAATGAAAAATAAATAAATAAAAAATAAAAATAAACAAGTGGATGAAAACTCCAACAGGCAAATAAATAAATAAATAATAAAATAAAAACTCATTTCTAAGCTCAAGGTCACTGAGGTATTTTTGCTCTTCCAACGACTTTGAAAGTAATCTGACATAAGACAGAATATAGTATCAGAAATGTTTCATCTTTTCTATCATCAAAATAAAGAGATAAGATAGTGCCATCTGGAGTCTTTGGAGAAATGTCTGTTTAGTTCTCTGGCCCATTTTTTGATTGGGTCATTTATTTTTCTGGAATTGAGCTGCAGGATTTGCTTGTATATTTTTGAGATTAATCCTTTGTTTGTTTCTTCATTTGCTATTATTTTTTCCCAATCTGACGGCTGTCTTTTCACCTTACTTATAGTTTCCTTTGTAGTGCAAAAGCTTTTAAGTTTCATTAGATCCCATTTGTTTAGTTTTGCTTTTATTTCCAATATTCTGGGAGGTGGGTCATAGAGGATCTTGCTGTGATTTATGTCGGAGAGTGTTTTGCCTATGTTCTCCTCTAGGAGTTTTATAGTTTCTGGTCTTACATTTAGATCTTTAATCCATTTTGAGTTTATTTTTGTGTATGGTGTTAGAAAGTGTTCTAGTTTCATTCTTTTGCAAGTGAGAAGATTAGACAGTAAATATCATAAGATTATGGAGTAAAAAATGCATTTTCACAAAACATTAAAGTGTCTTGTCTTAAGCAATGGATTTCAAACAAAGATTCTAAGCACAAAATGGTCCTGCTCTATCTCATAGAATGGTAGAGATTAAGGTAAATGTATTTTGGAAACTTATAAAAATTATATTTTAAAGCTAATCAAATTCATTGTTGAACTTTTAAAATAGGTTTTATAATATTATCCTGAAGCATATTACTATTCCAAAATAATTCTGAAATGACATTTACTGATTCATTTTAGTCAATTATTGTAAAGCAATACATCAAGAGTCAACAGAAGGCTGTTTAAAAGATATTCCATGAATTGTAATTCATTTTACTCATGGTATAAGTTTATTTCTAAATGAAATAATAATTTTAAAAGAGAAAATATAAAATGCATGTTTTTGAAGCCAAACATTTCTATGAGTTTCTATATTGCTGGTACCGAAGCATTGAAAATATTTCTTTTACATGGAATCTTTTCTTAGTAAATTTGTGCTATACTCCTTATATTCAGAATGTTAATCTGCAATTTAAAGCATGGTATTTTAGTTTTGTTTTGTTTTTTAATAGAGAATCAAGATGAAAAAAAAAAATGATACGTTTCACTAAATTTGTGACCACACATTTCCTTTTAAGAAATATTTGTGGTAGATTTTATTTTATAGAAATAGTCACATGAGTATTTTCTGACTTACATGATTTTCCAGAATTTTGCCAATCCCAACAAAGTGGTGGATTTATTCTCCTATCCACTGGGAACCTAGAGAGCTTGTGACTGCCCCAACCAATAGAGTATAGCAGAAGTGATGTTATTTGACTTCTGTACCAGGTCACAGAAAAGTTAAAGCTTTCACTTGATTCCATTTCTATCTTTTTCTGCCAGGACACTTGCTTTTTGAACCCAGTCACCACATGGGAAAGTTATATGTGGTACTTCTGTACAACAACCTCAACTAAGGCCTCAGCTGTGAGACAGCATGGACTTCCAGATATGTGAGTGAATGAACCACCAGATTATTCCAATCCCCAACTTTCCAGATGTTTTATTTATCTATGGTCGGGTAATACATTACCCCATGTCCTACTGACTTAAAGCAACATTTTATTATATCTCATGATTTTACTAGTTACCCATGCTCAGCTTGGGTTTCCTCTATTCCCTCAGATATTGAATGGGGTTGCAGATATTTGGGGGCTCTACTGTGCTTGAAAATTAAAGATTGTTCACTTGTATGATTGGTAGTTGGGGGTAGCTGCTGACTCTGATCTATGTTGTGGCTGGTGATCACCTTTGTTCTACTTGGTGTGGTCTCTCCATTAAGTTTGGACTTATTATAGCAGGGTGGTTGGAGTCTAAGAGGAACTCCAAGACAAGACTTGCCAAAGGAAAGAAATAGGAACTGCCAATTCTATTTAAGTATAGGCTCAGTTGTTTCAGCATATCCTTTCTGCTGTATTTTATTGGTTAAAGCAATCACAGGGCCAGCCAAGACGTAAAGGAAGTGAAAGCAAGCTATTTACTCAGTAGCCTGTGCATACAGGGATGATTGCCATCTGCATAATTTGGTGCAGCCACTGTGAAAATCAGTATAGAAGTTGTTCAAAAAAATAAAAGTAGAGTTACCATGTGATCCAGTAATTTCACTTCTGGATTTTTACCTGAAGAAAAGGAAAGCACCAACTTGAAAAGTTCTGTGCACCCCCATATTCATTGCAACATTATTTACAGTAGCTGAGATATTCATCCAAAAAAGCAAACATATCTTTATTTCACTTTCTCATTTTAATGGTAATTTTAAAGGAATTCTGTTGTTGAATTTGCATTGTTTCAGTTTTCTGAAATTTAGAAACAAAATTTTCTGCATTGTCTTCTTGCATGCAGTATTTATCTTTAGAAGTCATGTCTATCTGGCTTTATGTCTTTTGTAAGATATTTTCTTTTTTTTTTTCCCCTCTAGAAATTTCTCATGATGCTTTCTGGGTAAATATTTCAACCTGATCCAGCTCACTACTTTGTATTCTGTCTGAATCTATTCTGCTCTTCAACTCACACACTGAGTTCTGTTTTTTTAACTATTATATTTTCATATCCAGCTTTTCTTCTTGGTTCTTCTTTATTGAGGCTTATTTCAGCTTAAAGTTGCCATTATCATCCTTTATTCCTTTAAGGATATTTACAATGGTTAGCTTAAATTATTGCTTGGACTGGTCTATTAATTCTGTTGTTTGGTTGTGTGTTGTTGAACTTTTACATTTTTTAAAGAACTTTAATTCCTCAGATGTTTAACGTTATCATATATCTTTACCCAGGAAGAGATATGAAAGCAGAAGCTGTAAATGGTGACATTTTTAGTGTGTGTGTGTGTGTGTGTGTGTGTGTGTGTGTGTGTGTGTGTAGGTCAATGCAAGTCAGGATGAGAGTCATGATGAGACATCTCTGTTATTAAAATCTGAGCTTGATTACTGAGTACTTCATTTGTTGATTAATCCTCAAAGAATCTCCCACTACATACAAACTAGGTGAACTCTCTTGTAAAAAACTGTCTTGTTGGGTTACAGTACTCTGTTCCTTAATGTGGGGCTTCCCTGATAGCTCAGCTGGTAAAGAGTCCACTTGCAATGAAGGAGACCCTGGTTCAATTCCTGGGTTGGAAAGATTCCCTGGAGAAGGGGTAGGCTACCAATTACAGTAATCATGGGGTTCCCTGGTGACTCAGATGTTAAAGAACCCGCCTGCAATGTGGGAGACCTACATTTGATCCCAGGGTAGGGAAGATCCCCTAAAGGAGGGCATGCCAAGCCATTCCAGTATTCTTGCCTGGAGAATCCCCATGGACAGAGGAGCCTGGAGGGCTATATTGTCCATGGAATCGCAAAGGGTCAAATACAATTGAGTGACCAAGCACAACACATTAGCATTCCTTAAACAGAGTGTGTTTGGAGGGAAATGAGTGGTCAGGAAGATAAAGTTTTTGGGTGAATGCTGGTCCAATTCAGTTTGTCGTTATTTGTTCCTCACCCAGGCTGGAATCTTAATAGTCTTTTGATTGGCCAAGCTGATATTTTCCTGCTCTGTGTTGTCAAGTTTGTGAGAATCATTTCAGGGAAATACAATGATGAAAAAAATGCAACTGAAAGCTGTCTGAAATCTATCCCCCTTTCATAGTATCAAGTCATCGTCTGTGTTCCCAAGGATTTCTAATGATTTAAGTGTTGACTTTTTAAATTTAATTTCTCTTGATTCTATTACATATTGCCATTTGGTAAAGGAACTAATAAATGAGATAGTTCACAATATTTCTAAGATTTAAGTAATCTCCCCTTTCATCTAATCCAATTTATCAAATATGTTAATATAAATTTGCATTCCCAAGACTTATAGCCTGGAGCCATGTATTGCTTTTGAAAAAAAACTGAATATCCCTGCACTAATAAATCATTCTCCAGTCAACAAATATGTAATGAACATATATTGTGTAAAACATTTGAGAATACAGTATGCAACAAGACAGTCACAGTCCTTCTTAGGGAACTTACAGTGCTTATTTGCTAAATTTATAATCTATTTTAAGGCAAATATTGCTTCCATATTCATAGAAGCATTCATATATAGTTTATAAGAAATTCCACATTTTCAACCATTTTAGGTTGGATTTACATGAAATCTCAGGATTTAAACAGGCTTCAATAGTGCATGAATCAAGAACCTCCAGATGTTCAATTTGGATTTAGAAAAGGAACCAGAGATCAAATTGCTAATATCCGTTGAATCATAGAAAAATCAAGAGAATTCCAGGAAAACATCTGCTTCATTGACTATGCTAAATCCTTTGACTGTGTGGTTCACAGCAAGCTGTGGAAAAATCTTAAAGAGACAAGAATACCAGACCACCTGACCTGCCTCTGGGAAATCTGTATGCAGATCAAGAAGCAACAGGTAGAACTGGACATGAAACAACGAACTGGTTAAAAATCGAGAAAGGAGTGTATCAAGGTTGTATATTGTCACCCTGCTTATTAAACTTATATGCAGGGTACATCATGTGAGATGACAAACTGGATGAAGGACAAGCTGGAATCAAAATTACAGGCAGAAATATCAATAATCTCAGATACACAGATGATACCACCCTTATGGAAGAAAGCAAAGAACTAAAGAGCCTCTTGATGAAAGTGAAAGAGGAGAGTGAAAAAGTTGGCTTAAAGTTGGTTTAAACTTTAGTTGGCTGTAAGTTGCCTTTAAGTTGGCTTAAAACAGAACATTCAAAAAGATAAGATCAAATTCCAGAAAAATAAATGACCCAATAAAAAAATGGGCCAAAGAACTAAACAGACATTTCTCCAAAGAAGACATACAGATGGCTAACAAACACATGAAAAGATGCCAACTAATCACTCATCATCAGAGAAATGCAAATCAAAACCACACAGAGGTACCATTACAACGCCCAGTCAGGATGGCTGCTATCCAAAAGTCTACAAGCAATAAATGCTGGAGAGGGTGTGGAGAAAAGGGAACCCCCTTACACTGTTGGTGGGAATGCAAACTAGTACAGCCGCTATGGAGAACAGTGTGGAGATTTCTTAAAAAAACTGGAAATAGAACTGCCATATGACCCAGCAATCCCACTTCTGGGCATACACACTGAAGAAACCAGATCTGAAAGAGACATGTGCACCCCAATGTTCATCGCA
>NC_057419.1:85193802-85196290 GCF_019320065.1 Cervus canadensis
ATATATATATATATATATATATATATATATATATATATATATATATATATATATATATATTTCTGCTTTATATATTAATATTATATTTAAAAGGAATTGTCCTATGCAATTATGGAGGCAAACAAGTCCCTGGGGTCCGGACCTAGATTGAATTGCTATGGTATGGTTTTGAATTGGTCTTAATCAAAGGGCATAGTAGTACTAAGAGATGTGTTAAGAGGTCTCCTGTATTGGAAATGCAGTCTCCCTGCCTCCATGTTGAGTAGTAATCAGAATCAGTCACTGAAGCCAACAATGTACCTTCCTACTTTATCTGTTGATTCAGAGGAATAAGGAGCCCAAAGTGGCTCGATGCTGTTTTTAACTTCTAGTTAAACGGAATAATTGATACATTTCATGATGGAAGCATGTCTCTCTTTAAGATCACTGGACCTAAAAAAACATAAGGTCATAGGCATAGGAACAAAAAAAAAATTGTTAGTAAGTCATTAGGGGTAACAGTGAGTGGGGTTATTTTCATCTCTTTATTCCTGGAATCATGACTCTTGGTTGTGAGAGAAACAGTACTATATATTGCATGCAATCTATGAGCCTTCTAGAGGACCTTGCCCAGCCCTTCAAGGTATTTCCACTTGGCTGGCACTGTAACTTAGTTTTCAAAAGGTCTCTCCACTACTCTATCCAGTTAACTCCTTCAGAAAAGTGAAGAATATGGTAACACCAGTCAATTCATGCTCATGGGCTCATCATCACACACTATTTGCTGTAAAATGAGTTCCTTGATCAGAAGCAATGCTGTGTAGAATGCCCTGAGGACAAGGTATTCTGAGAGTCCACAGATGGAAGTTTTGGCAAAAATGTTGTGTGCAAGGAAGACCAATCCATATTCAGAATATCTATTCCAGTAAGTGAAAGAGGAGAGTGGAAAAGTTGGCTTAAAGCTCAACATTCAGAAAACTAAGATCATGGCATCCAGTCCCATCACTTCATGGCAAATAGATGGGGAAACAGTGGCTGACTTTATTTTTTGGGGCTCCAAAATCACTGCAGATGGTGATTGCAGCCATGAAATGACCAAACTAGACAGCATATTAAAAAGCAGAGACATTACTTTGCAGACAAAGGTCCATCTAGTCAAAGCTTTGGTTTTTCCAGTAGTCACGTACGGATGTGAGAGTTGGACTATAAACAAAGCTGAGTGCCGAAGAATTGATGCTTTGGAACAGTGGAGTTGGAGAAGACTCTTGAGAGTCCCTTTGACAGCAAAGGTATCAAACCAGTCCATCCTAAAGGAAATTAGTCCTGAATACTCATTGGAAGGGTTGATGCTGAAGTTGAAACTCCAGTACTTTGGCTACCTGATGTGAAGACCCAACTCATTGGAAAAGACCCTGATGCTGGGAAAAATTGAAGGCAGGAGGAGAAGGGGACGACAGAGGATGAGATGGTTGGACGGAATCACTGATCGATGGACATGAGTTTGAGTAAACTCCGGGATTTGGTGATGGACAGGGAAGCGTGGCATGCTGCAGTCCATGGGGTCACAGAGTCGGACACAACTGAGCAACTGAACTGAACTGAACTGATTCCAGTAAGAACAAAACACTGTCCTTTTCCTGGTAGAAGTGGTCCAATGAAATCAAGCTGACCCAAGTAGCTGGCTGGCTGGATTACTCAGGGATTGGTGTCATATAGGAGACTCATTGTTGAACTGGCAGGTTAGGCATTCAGCAGTGGCTGTAGCCCAGTCAGCCTCACTGAGTTGAAGTTCATGAATAACCTCCATTTCTGCCACCACTTTGTTCAAGAGCCCATTGGGAGATGACAAGAGTGACTAAAGAGGCTGGCTGTTACCCACAGAACAGGTCATTCTGTCCACTTGATTATTAAAATTCTTCTCTACTGAGGTCACCTTTTGATGACCATTCATGAGGGACACAATTATCTTCACATGGTTTATTCACTCAGAAACATCTATCCACTTACCTCTTTTTCAAATTTCTTTGTCTCCAATTTTCTGATCATGTCTCTTCCAAATCCCTGACCACTGAGCCAAACCATTGGCCACAGTTCATGAATCAGTATAGAATTACATGCCTAATCATTTCTCCTTTCAAGAAAAATAGACAATTAGGTGCATTACTCAAAGGTCTGTCCACTGGGATGATTTCATTTCATCACTCCCCTTTGTGGATGTCCCAGAAAGGAGCTGTTCACTTGTGGAAGGTATCTGAATTTCACACAAAACCAGACCTGAGTCTTCTCTTCCTCTGTCAAGTGATGATAGGGAACTCACAATGAAGCAGTAGATGTAGGCTGGGAGAGAGACAGTAGTGTGGCCAGAGTGGGGCCAGAGGCATTTGGCCTACATCTTCATGTAACTTATACCTTCAAGGCCTACTCTGATCCAGTTATTTATAAACCACTTTCATTTGATGATGGAGTCCTGCTATGTATGCACAGTGGTGTATGTGGTATGATCAGATAA
>NC_057419.1:85196300-85217875 GCF_019320065.1 Cervus canadensis
ATATATATATATATATATATATATTTCTGCTTTATATATTAATATTATATTTAAAAGGAATTGTCCTATGCAATTATGGAGGCAAACAAGTCCCTGGGGTCCGGACCTAGATTGAATTGCTATGGTATGGTTTTGAATTGGTCTTAATCAAAGGGCATAGTAGTACTAAGAGATGTGTTAAGAGGTCTCCTGTATTGGAAATGCAGTCTCCCTGCCTCCATGTTGAGTAGTAATCAGAATCAGTCACTGAAGCCAACAATGTACCTTCCTACTTTATCTGTTGATTCAGAGGAATAAGGAGCCCAAAGTGGCTCGATGCTGTTTTTAACTTCTAGTTAAACGGAATAATTGATACATTTCATGATGGAAGCATGTCTCTCTTTAAGATCACTGGACCTAAAAAAACATAAGGTCATAGGCATAGGAACAAAAAAAAAATTGTTAGTAAGTCATTAGGGGTAACAGTGAGTGGGGTTATTTTCATCTCTTTATTCCTGGAATCATGACTCTTGGTTGTGAGAGAAACAGTACTATATATTGCATGCAATCTATGAGCCTTCTAGAGGACCTTGCCCAGCCCTTCAAGGTATTTCCACTTGGCTGGCACTGTAACTTAGTTTTCAAAAGGTCTCTCCACTACTCTATCCAGTTAACTCCTTCAGAAAAGTGAAGAATATGGTAACACCAGTCAATTCATGCTCATGGGCTCATCATCACACACTATTTGCTGTAAAATGAGTTCCTTGATCAGAAGCAATGCTGTGTAGAATGCCCTGAGGACAAGGTATTCTGAGAGTCCACAGATGGAAGTTTTGGCAAAAATGTTGTGTGCAAGGAAGACCAATCCATATTCAGAATATCTATTCCAGTAAGTGAAAGAGGAGAGTGGAAAAGTTGGCTTAAAGCTCAACATTCAGAAAACTAAGATCATGGCATCCAGTCCCATCACTTCATGGCAAATAGATGGGGAAACAGTGGCTGACTTTATTTTTTGGGGCTCCAAAATCACTGCAGATGGTGATTGCAGCCATGAAATGACCAAACTAGACAGCATATTAAAAAGCAGAGACATTACTTTGCAGACAAAGGTCCATCTAGTCAAAGCTTTGGTTTTTCCAGTAGTCACGTACGGATGTGAGAGTTGGACTATAAACAAAGCTGAGTGCCGAAGAATTGATGCTTTGGAACAGTGGAGTTGGAGAAGACTCTTGAGAGTCCCTTTGACAGCAAAGGTATCAAACCAGTCCATCCTAAAGGAAATTAGTCCTGAATACTCATTGGAAGGGTTGATGCTGAAGTTGAAACTCCAGTACTTTGGCTACCTGATGTGAAGACCCAACTCATTGGAAAAGACCCTGATGCTGGGAAAAATTGAAGGCAGGAGGAGAAGGGGACGACAGAGGATGAGATGGTTGGACGGAATCACTGATCGATGGACATGAGTTTGAGTAAACTCCGGGATTTGGTGATGGACAGGGAAGCGTGGCATGCTGCAGTCCATGGGGTCACAGAGTCGGACACAACTGAGCAACTGAACTGAACTGAACTGATTCCAGTAAGAACAAAACACTGTCCTTTTCCTGGTAGAAGTGGTCCAATGAAATCAAGCTGACCCAAGTAGCTGGCTGGCTGGATTACTCAGGGATTGGTGTCATATAGGAGACTCATTGTTGAACTGGCAGGTTAGGCATTCAGCAGTGGCTGTAGCCCAGTCAGCCTCACTGAGTTGAAGTTCATGAATA
This sequence comes from Cervus canadensis, assembly GCF_019320065.1. Taxonomy (NCBI): domain Eukaryota; kingdom Metazoa; phylum Chordata; class Mammalia; order Artiodactyla; family Cervidae; genus Cervus; species Cervus canadensis. The sequence continues at coordinate 85,198,043 of NC_057419.1, forward strand.
ACCTCCATTTCTGCCACCACTTTGTTCAAGAGCCCATTGGGAGATGACAAGAGTGACTAAAGAGGCTGGCTGTTACCCACAGAACAGGTCATTCTGTCCACTTGATTATTAAAATTCTTCTCTACTGAGGTCACCTTTTGATGACCATTCATGAGGGACACAATTATCTTCACATGGTTTATTCACTCAGAAACATCTATCCACTTACCTCTTTTTCAAATTTCTTTGTCTCCAATTTTCTGATCATGTCTCTTCCAAATCCCTGACCACTGAGCCAAACCATTGGCCACAGTTCATGAATCAGTATAGAATTACATGCCTAATCATTTCTCCTTTCAAGAAAAATAGACAATTAGGTGCATTACTCAAAGGTCTGTCCACTGGGATGATTTCATTTCATCACTCCCCTTTGTGGATGTCCCAGAAAGGAGCTGTTCACTTGTGGAAGGTATCTGAATTTCACACAAAACCAGACCTGAGTCTTCTCTTCCTCTGTCAAGTGATGATAGGGAACTCACAATGAAGCAGTAGATGTAGGCTGGGAGAGAGACAGTAGTGTGGCCAGAGTGGGGCCAGAGGCATTTGGCCTACATCTTCATGTAACTTATACCTTCAAGGCCTACTCTGATCCAGTTATTTATAAACCACTTTCATTTGATGATGGAGTCCTGCTATGTATGCACAGTGGTGTATGTGGTATGATCAGATAACACTCAGTTCATGATGGAAAGCTCAGATGAGACAGTAACTTGGTGGCTCAGGGTTGCATTATCTCTATTAAGGCCCAGTAGCAGGGAAAAAGTTTCTCAACAGGAGACAAGTTATCAAAAGAGGATGGCACAGTTTTGTTGCAGAATCCTAAGGGCCTAAGATTGGCCTGTAGGGGCCTTCCAAAGGCTCCAAATGGCATCCCTATCTGCCACTAACATTTCAAGTACCATTGGGGCTGCTGGATCATATAGCCCAAGTGGTGTAGTTGTTTGTACAACAACCTGGACTATGTTGCAGAACTTTCCTTTTGTTCTGGGTCCCACTAAAAACTAGAAGCTTTTTGGGTCACCTAGTACATGGGCGAAAGTAACTCCCTCAAATGAGGAATATTCACTGAAGTAGACAGCCTCTAAATATTTATTAGATTTATTTCACTTCCATTGATAATCAAATGTCTTGCCAATAAGTAGGCTGTTACTTCTTGTTTACTAAGTTCAATTAGCATAATTTTATCAATGTAATAGAACAGTGTCATAACTTGCAAAGGGGAAAAGCAACTAAGATTCATATGAACTAAATAAGAGCATAGGGCCAGAGAGTTGATATATCTCTGAAATAGGGCAGATATATTGATATTAAATTAATATTGTTCACCTTGCCACTTGAAAACAAACTGCTTCTGAGCATCTTTATTAAGAGATATGGGGAAAAAATCTTTGACAGATCAATAGCTGCATATCAGGTATGAGAGAATGTATTCAATTAGTGAAACCACATCTGGTACAGCACCTGTAATGTGAAATACTACCTGGTTAAATTTATGATCATTCACTCTCATTTTCCAAGAACCATCTGTCTTCTCTACAGGACAAATAGGTGAGTTGAATGGGGATATGGTAGAAATCACCAACTTTGTGTCATTCAAGTTCTTGAAAGTGACACTAATATTTGCAATCCTTCCAAAAATGCAATTTTGGTTTTGGTTTACTAATTTTCTAGGTAGAAGCAATGCTAGTGGCTTCCAGTTGATCTTTCACAACATAGTAGCCTTCATTTCACAGGTCAGGGAGCCATTGTGGGGATTCTGCAAATTGTCAAGTCCATTCCAATTATGGATTCTGGAACTGAGGAAATAATCACAAGACTGATGCAGGGATCCATTGGGCCCACAGTGGGATGGGCCTGAGCTAAGACTACATTTATCATCTCCATAAACCCCTACCCTAACTGGTGAGCCACAATGATGCTGACTTCTTAGAATTAGTGTCAGTTCAGAGTCAGCATTTAGTAGGCTCTGAAAGGTCTGATTATTTTTCCCCAACATGCAGCACCCTGAGGAAAGACTGAAAGATTAACAGTGTTGACAATGTACCTAGGTCCTTCCCCAATGGGACCTGATCTCCACTTCATTCAAGGGGTTATAAGTGTGTAAAGTAACTCAAGCCTGAGAATTAACTGATGAGCCATGACTCTCTTTCTGTGATTTGTTAGTCTTTTGTTCACTTGATCTAGAATTTTTCTGTTTATACAGGTCAAGTAAGAGTTTACCAGGCTTCCTATCTATTTAACGTCCAAGACACCATTACCAATTATCCAACACCATGTCTACATGAATAGGACTATTCCAGTTGCTGCTTTGACTCTGCTGTCCACTATGGTAACCATATCCACCTTGACATTAGCAGTTGAGTGCTTCCATTTAGCCTCTGCCAACCCAAAATTTTATTACTCCCATTGCATTTAGTTTTCTCAATTAAGTGACCATAATTCTCTCTGTTAAGTTCTGGCCTTCAGAGAAGAATGATTGTGAAGCTCATCAAGAGTTCCAGAGCTCCTGACACAATTTTATTTTTCACAGTGGTGGTCGTGAATTGCATGTCTTCTGGACTTTCCCAGAGGGGTGAATAGGTTTTAAATGAGAAATCCACTCTAACATTCCAGTCTCCCAAAGTATCTGAACTCCTCCCTCTACATTAAATTAAGGGAGGTAACATTTCCAACTCAGGAAAAGGCGATGGCACCCCACTCCAGTACTCTCGCCTGGAAAATCCCATGGACGGAGGAACAAGGTAGGCTGCAGTCCATGGGGTCACTACGAGTCGGACACGACTGAGCGACTTCACTTTCACTTTTAATGTTCATGCATTGGAGAAGGAAATGGCAACCCACTCCCAGTGTTCTTGCCTGGAGAATCCCAGGGACAGGGGAGCCTGGTGGGCTGCCGTCTATGGGGTCGCACAGAGTCGGACATGACTGAAGCGACTTAGCAGCAGCAGCAGCAGCAGCAGCATTTCCAACTCACTGTGTGCCGGTTTTTGGTCCATGTTTTAGCCAAACAACCAAACTATTAGAACCCATTCTAACTCCCCAAGCTACAACATTAAATGTTGTATCTCTGCCTAGTGAATCCATACCCATAAATTTAGTCTGATATAACATTGTGTTCCTTTCATAATTATGTCATACTCTTAATACCTATTTCCATATAACCTCCCAGGTTTTATGTCTGTATAAATTATAAAACTCAAGTAGTTACTTTGGAGTATTCTTCATGGGTCACACTTTGTACCTCACATTTATGGGTCTGCTGGAGTTTGAATCTCAAAGCAGAATGGTGGTGGTGGTGGCAGTGATGGTGGATTCTAAGGAGAATCAGCAATGTTTTGCATGGCAGCTGCCACAGGTGAGACTATTAAAGCTTCCTCAGGCAATGTGTGGTCAATTCCCTTAGACAATTTTGGGAAAGCTGTTTCCACTGGAGGTGGAAAAAGTGCTTACACTATGGGTAGAGAGGCCTCTTTCATTGGGGGTTCAGAGGGTGATTCAACTGGCAAAGAAGACTCATCAGAATTTAGGGGCCCAATGTCTCCAGTTTCATCAGGACCTTTACGCACATCCCCTTCCAACTTTTAGGATCCTATTCCTTACCTTTAACAGCAGATACTCTGTGAGGCTGGGAGTTCAACTTGTGTTGTAATTCAGACATTCAAAGAATGTAATTCTGCATTTGATTTTTGTCACTCTCAGCATAGAGATTAAGCACGTACAAAATCTCTTATCTGATTACCCAGTATGTATGTGTGTGTGTGTGTGTGTGTGTGTGTGTGTGTGTGTGTGTGTGTGGTTTGAGGATAGAGATGTAATAATTTAGCAAAAACTTTCTACAGTGATGTTATATGAAACTCAAAATATTTAGTCACCTAAGATTTCAGGATCACATCACTGCAAATTACTTGGGTACATTGTTCAAATAATACAGAGTTCTGGAGTTCCAGCTTTAAGGTCCAAGTCCATCCAGGTGACAGTCCAACCTGTTCATTTTTGCATGGTTTAATTGTCTAAGAGGACAATTCTGGGCTGTGGATAGCTAGAACTTGTAGAACAGTGGCAGCATATGTATAAGCTAGGAGGAAGAGCGATATGTTTCCTCCCACTGGGTAAATTATCTAGAAATTTTAACAATCTTAAGATACGTTAAGTGGTTCCTAAGATTTTGCTGACAAACCATTAGGTAAAACACCATTGCAAGACATGATGTAAATGTGGAAGTAGTCAAGGAGGGGTATTTTTTTTTTTTTAATGTGTGCTCTCTGCCACTGACCAATACAACAGGCTCTATTCATCCACTTGACCCAACTTCCAAGTTTCCTGTTGTTCTTCAGTCACAAAGTCATGTCTGATTCTGTGTGGCCCCATGGACTGCAGCACACCAGGCTTCCCTGTCCCTCACCATCTCCCAGAGTTTGCTCAAACACATGTCCACTGAGTCAGTGTACTATCCAACCATCTCATTCTCTGTTGTCCCTTTCTCCTTTTGCCTTCAAACTTTTCCCAGCATCAGGGTCTTTTCCAATGGGTCAACTCTTTCAAGCTTCTTCTACTTTATATAAAAACTTATAAATGCCTCTGTCCAACAACCTTGGAAAATATGATCTTACTCTAAGAGTTCTTATAGGAGTTTTACACCTCATGCCACAGATTTTCCTCTCTATACTGTTTATTCTATTCAAAATTTTACTATCATGATGATATCTCCATATCTCTTATCATCCCTATCATTCATGATTTTCTCCTTGTCATATCTTCTCCCCATTCACTTTCTTCTCCTGCTCTATATCTTTCAGCCTCAGCACCACCCAGCTTTCAGTGCCCACAGAAGATTCCTCTCTGCTCACCCGTCACTGTGAATATTCTAATATAGTTGAAGAATCTGATGACTCCATGACCATGGGATTGTTCATATAATTAAAACACTTTAGATTATCATACTTAATATGATTTGTAAGACTTTGCGGGCTAAGCAATCTCAAATTTTTGTTATTCCATCCGTCCAATAAAGTATCCTTGCATTTGTGCCTGCTGCTACTGCTGCTGCTGCAAAGTCGCTTCAGTCGTGTCCGACTCTGTGCGACCCCACAGACGGCAGCCCACCAGGCTCCCCCGTCCCTGGGATTCTCCAGGCAAGAACACTGGAGTGGGTTGCCATTTCCTTCTCCGATGCATGAACGTGAAAAGTGAAAGTGAAGTCTCTCAGCCGTGTCCCACTCGTAGCGATTCCATGGACTGCAGCCTATCAGGCTCCTCCGTCCATGGGATTTTCCAGGCAAGAGTACTGGAGTGGGGTGCTATTGCCTTCTCCGGCATTTGTGCCTAACCAATAACAACATTTGAGGAAGTATCAACCAGCTTTTATAATTTTAATAAACTTTTCCTAACTTTCTAGTCAATGTTATAGTAATGGCACATCTGTCAGTGTAGAATCATAGTCTAAAGAACAGTAGCACTACTGTTGGATGTCATGATATTTAAGAAATCTGTCCCAGAATGTGATTTCTTCCAAGTCTTGTCTAAACTGTTTTATACATCAGTGCAATTATATAATACTTATTCTCATATGGTTCTAAATAGCAACCCTCAAAGGTGATATCAAAATTTCTGATGTTTTCTCTGGTTTATACACCGCTGTCACCTCGATCCCCTCCCTAACAGGCTTTTTCTCCAAATGCCCTTCAGTGCTTACTTAATCCTGAATCTTCTGGTGAATAGTTTTACTTCGCAGTAATACATGTCATATGGAATCTACCTAGACATATTTAAGATAATTCCTAAACATACTTAAGAGAATTCAGATTGTCCCTTTTAAGTTTCATATCTTTATTTTCCATTTTTTATTTTGTTAGCTGAATTTTAAGAGTCTACTACTGGTATTGGTGCCATTCGTGAATCCTACACTTGCTGCTTTCATCAAATGAAATAGTCTGTGGAATCAATATAGATATAAGATAAGCATGCAGTTGATATATGACTTAAACCAAAGGACAAGCCTAGCTAGCTCTTTGAACAGTGCATTTTATTTACATTTACTTAGTCCTCGATTTACTGTGAAAACTATATTTTAATGCATTAAATTTTAAATCATTCTCATGTTCTTTGGAGCTTATTTGTCAGTATCAGCAATAATTTGTCAAGGTTATATTTAAAGTTAATCTATATGAAATATTTGAAAATAAATGATAGCAATAAAATTGTCAAATTCTACTAGGAAATCAGAGAGTTAATTTTTGTATCACATATTCTTACAGATGTCACTGCTTCAATTGTAGTTTGTGCTCACTATGATCATTTATTCCCTGCTGCAAACTGTTTATGTGAACACATGGATACATTTACTTTGTGGCAACAGGGAAACAGAAGTCAGGTTTCTACAGATGAACTCTCAAGTATGAAATGAATGTGGCAAAGTTGCACACAGAGAACTGAAACTAGCAAAGGATATTATTGAGATATGTTTTCTTAAGTTTAAAGTTGATCCTTGTTCTCCTCTAGGAGTTTTATAGTTTCTGGTCTTAAATTTAGATCTTTAATCCATTTTGAGTTTATTTTTGTGTATGGTGTTAGAAAGTGTTCTAGTTTCATTCTTTTACAAGTGGTTGACCAGTTTTCCAAGCATCACTTGTTGAAGAGGTTGTCTTTTTTCCATTGTATATCCTTGCCTCCTTTATCAAAGATAATGTGTCCATAGGTTCGTGGATTTATCTCTGGGCTTTCTATTCTGTTCCATTGGTCTATATTTCTGTCTTTGTGTCAGTACCATACTGTCTTGATGACTGTGGCTTTGTAGTAGAGTCTGGAGAGGGTGTGGAGAAAAGGGAACCCTCTTACACTGTTGGTGGGAATGCAAACTAGTACAGCCACTATGGAAAACAGTGTGGAGATTCCTTAAAAAACTGGAAATAGAACTGCCATATGACCCAGCAATACCACTCCTGGGCATACACACCGAGGAAACCAGAGCTGAAAGAGACACGTGCACCCCAATGTTCATCGCAACACTTTTTATAATAGCCAGGACATGGAAGCAACCTAGATGCCCATCAGCAGATGAATGGATAAGGAAGCTGTGGTACATATACACCATGGAATATTACTCAGCTGTTAAAAATAATTCATTTGAATCAGTTCTAATGAGATGGATGAAACTGGAGCCCATTATACAGAGTGAATTAAGCCAGAAAGATAAAGATCATTGCAGCATACTAACACATATATATGGAATTTAGAAAGATGGTAATGATAACCCTATATGCAAAACAGAAAAAGAGACACAGATGTACAGAACAGAATTTTGGACTCTGTGGGAAAAGGCGAGGGTGGGATGTTTCGAGAGAACAGCATGTATATTATCTAGGGTGAGACAGATCACCAGCCCAGGTGGGATGCATGAGACAAGTGCTCGGGCCTGGTTCACTGGGAAGACCCAGAGGAATCGGGTGGAGAGGGAGGTGAGAGGGGGGATCGGGATGGGGAATACATGTAAATGCATGGCTGATTCATGTCAATGTATGACAAAACCCACTGCAATGTTGTGAAGTAATTAGCCTCCAATTAATAAAAATTTAAAAAAAAATTAAAAAAAAAAAAGTAAAGTTGATTCTTGGACCACAGAGTTTTGAAAAACTGCATTCCTTTTTTCTATTGAAAAAGATACTATTTTAGCAAGACTCTAAATTAATGTTAGTGTTATTTTAGTACCATAAGAAATTACTGTCATTATTTGATAGAGAACTATATAATAAGGTTCTTCTGCTATATTGTGACAAAATATTGAGTAGATTTGATACTTGAGGAATCAAGTTATTGTGCTATTGTGCAAAGCATCAGTTCTTTATAATCAGTCCAATAGTATGACCTAAGTTCTTCTCATCCAGTGTATTACACAGATAAAAAGGCAATGCAGTATAGAGATTAAAAGCATACACTTTGAGTCTATTTCTACCACTTTCTAGCTGAAAGATATGTAAAAGTTATATAACCTCTATGCCTCATTTTTTTTTAATTTGTAAAATGAGGATAATTATATTTGCCTCATAAATATTCAAGGAAGGATTAAACAAAATATGGGACTTCCCTGGTGGCTCAGTGTTAAGACTCTGGCTGTCAATGTAGGAGTTGTGGGTTCCATCCCTGGGTTGGGAAGATCCCCTGGAGAAGGAAATAGCAACCTCCTCCAGTAGTTTTACCTGGGAAATCCCATGGACAGAAGAGCCTGTGGCCAAGAGTCCATGGGGTCACAAAAGAGTCAGGCATGACTTGGCAACTAAACAACAACAGCAAATATCTGAAAATGCTTATCATTTTGTCTGGCAGTAGTAAATATTAATCCATCACTATTATTGGCATACAAGAGGTATCTCTTTTTAGATTTAATTCTCAGATTTAAATTATCATCATACCTATATGATATGGAGACAATTTTTAATCATTTCAACAGTTTTACTGCATTTTTAAGACACATGTGATTATGCTTGCATGGCAGAGTATGCTTTTTATGGATCACAAAATGATTTCCTTTTCTTTAGTATATAACAATTGCAATGCTTTTATTTTTGGGGGGAAACTAATAAATGTCATGTTTTTCCCAGTGATAATTAGGGAAGGCAAATAAAAAAACATGGTTCTTGCTCTCAAGTTTTAATTTTGGGAGAGAAATATGATACATATGATACAGCAAATGTTAGGTATTAATTTCAGACAGTGTCCCAGTTTTGAAACACCATTCTCCAATGTAATAAAATAATCAATTTACATTGAAAAGAATCACCACATTCTATACTATTCTCTGCTCCTGGACTTACAGAGTTTTGGAACACATCAAAAGTTTTGGAAAATAAAAATAAATCCAACCAGTAGTGTTTTCCTTATTTTCAGGAATCAAAAGTGGCTGATACCATTCACTTTCTGCTGAATAACATTAATGATAGCCACATATTGTTGTATGTTTAAATAGTGGGTCTGGGATAACCTATAGCAATTATTATTTATAAGATTAAAGAAGAACTGTCTTCTAATTTTGAGTGATCTTATGGAAAAGTTAGATCCTGATTATTTGGAATATGTATGTAGCTGATGATGGAAAGTCATGTCTATGATAAAATTCTTAACTGCTTCTACAACCAAACTAATATTGTATGCCTCTAAATCCTTCTAAATAAAAGTTTCCAAATGGAAAAAGACATATTCTCTACCTCACTGTTACAGAGCTCATTACACATTTATTAATATTTTAACAAATTAAAGGTAAGTGTTCTGAAATCTTGGTGAATACCCTCTTTTTCTCTTTTGTGTGTTACTTTAAAGGGTCTATATAACATATTTTACATTTTGTTATAGGGTTAGTTAATATCAAATAAAGATTGTTCCAAAGATGCATAAGCAAATGTATTGTTCTATATCAAAAGACAAAGCCTTGAAAAATGTCATCTCATGTTCACATGATGATTTAACAAGGTGACTTATACTTTATTAAAATGTAATGAATAAAGGATTTTCCTGTTTTTAAAAAAGTAGCATAAAGTTGCCTGTTTACTGTCACAAAGATAATAAAACATTTTTTTTCCGATGTATAGTTTAATGTGTTTCTTTAGTCATTTTTTGTTTTCATATAAACCACAGAATATATTTAATTCAAATTAAACATGAAACTAGAATAACATTCAGTCCTTGTCAATTAGCATTTACTTTTTTTTAAAGAACAGTACATTTCTGTCTACATTCTGGCAATCCAGCAAAGCATAAGGCAATCCAGTTTGCTGAGGTGATGGATCCAGTGGTCACCCCCAATGTTTGTGGTTCTGAGGGGTTGGGGAGGCACAGACCATGCTTCACACAAAATGATTCTGCAGCACATGTGAAGGAGACAAAACTCCCTTGTGATACAGGAGAATGAAAGTCCAGGTAGCAGGAAGTAGAGTGTAATGGATGTACTTTGTTAAATAGTCTTCTTTCTTCTTCACTGCTCTTCCTTCATTCCAAGTTGCCAATGGTGCCACCTGCATGAACAGCAGTGACAAAAGCACATCTTGGCAATGATACTCTTTCTGCTGTAAGTACCTCTTAAAAAAATGGGGTGGGGGAGGGGACACGATTCTTTCCCATGTAAAGAAAGCCAGCTTCTTCAAGACAGATCACCCCGCTTTAAGTGTCAGCCTCTGCTCTCTCCTAGAGCTGTGAAAGGACAAGTCTCGCCTTATGAGGCCTTTTTTCCCCCTTCACTGAAAGCTTCTCACTGTTTCGTCTGGAAAGATTAACGTCTGCCTGTCCCTGCTACACTCGCCAGGGTGGAAGGTGTCAAGGGTGGGGCGTGGCTGCCTTCACAGAGCTGTGCTTTCTGTATCATTGTCCATATCCCACAGAATGCGGCCCAGCAGGTCTCTGCTGGCTGAGTCTGAATACATTTCAGGAAAGACACTGCGAAACGGTTCTGAAAACCTAGAATTGGCATCATTGAATATTCTAATTTCAGTTCTTACTGAATATGGCAGGTCATACATCTGTGATTATTTTTGGAGGCGGTGAGAACTGCGATGATGAGGTTGCCATCCCCGATGGGATGGGTGGCAGGAGGATGAGGGGGCGGGGCTGGGGACGTTGGGCCAGTTCCCTGGCTTTGGAACCGGTTTAGGTCTCGGTAAGGTTCCAGCGTGTTGCTGTGCGGTCTCGGAGTTACTCACGGCCTGGCTCAGATTCTGTTTTCCGAGGGGCGGGGTGCTGGGGGGTGTCGGTGTCTGGGAAGGGGTGTAGGACAACTGCTGGAGTCCAGGTTCACTGGGCGCCCCAGGGATGGGTGGGCCCTGCTGCTGCGGAGTTTGGTGAGCGCGGCCGGTGGTGTGGCCTGCATGGGGGTCTGTGGCGGCAGGTGGTTGGGGGCTTGGATCAGAAACAGGCTGCTGAAGTACCTCGGAGGTGCGAAGAGCTGCGAGGTGGCACAGATCTGGCCTTGGGCCTGGCCTGGGGACTGAGTAGGGGGAGAAGGGCTTCAGGTAGACTGCTTTGGTGACTGGCTGGGTGGATGCTGAGATGTTTCTGGAAAACTCTAGCCCCCAGGATGGCTGGGAGGCCGGTTTCCTGGTTTCAGGAGCAGGTGTTTGTTGTTGTTGTTGTTGTTTGTTTGTTTTTAATAACAGTTTGGCTCACACTGTGTGGGCTCAGGCTGGTGGAATTTGTGCGGGGGGGGAGGGGAGGCACAGAGAGCTGATGGGAGCCGGCAACTGACTGGGCCCGGGGTGGGGGTTGGGGGTGAATAGAGTCTGACTGCTGTTTCTCCCTGGTGCAGGTGTATCGGCAGAGTCCTTGGGCTTTGCAGGACTGCTGTCGCCCGGGCTGGGCCCCTGCCCCAGTATGCCCTCAGAGGAGGGGCCAGTCCCACCCCCTGTGCTGCTTTAGGCCCTAGAGCTCTGGGGAGGAGGCTTTGGGCCCACTGGAGCCAAGTGCTGCCATCTGTAGTCCGGAGTAGCAGCTGAAAAGAAGGGAATGAATGCTTTCTATTTAGAGTTCCACCCTGCCAGTGGGCCTGGAAGTCCATAAGCTTCACACCAAAGCTCTCCTTCTTCACCAGGTCCGCCTCCATCACCACCATGCTGGCAGGCCACTTCCTTTCCAGGGTCCCTGAGTCGACAGGGTTATTTCCAGTGTGGGATGAGTGACTGGAATTTGGGGTGGTGAGAGGTACAAACGCTTCTGACATGTTAAATTCCACCTCTTTGGGGAATAACCAGGTGACACATTGAATGTTGGGTTTGATGACCACAACCACATGGATGGATGTGGCTGCTGCCATCTCGGGAAGTGTTCCTTCATTTTTGGCCCATAAGAAGTTAGTGCCTAACACGATTGCAAGGCTGCTGAGAGTCATTTTATTAATGTCACTGGTCTGAACAAGTTTTGCAAGGAACTTGTTTAAATACCTAAAGTTAACAAAATTTTGTGGTGGCAACTTCTGACATGTTCTCCACAAATCCTGAAGTTTTTGTCTTGATCCTGTACACTTGCAATTTGCGTCCTTTCTTCATACGGATTAAAAGTCATCAAAGGTTCAGGCAGTTCCTGTAAGTAGAACTTTAAAACACCTGCTGCAGTGTTGTGGGGGGCGGGGGAGGGGTGCGGAGTTGAATTCATCCAGGTGAGAAGTAGAACAGTCTAGAGCAGCTTTCAGTTTCCTTAACTTCGAGGCCCCAACCCCAGTTCAGGAAAGTTTCCTCCTCCTTCTCGCCTGTCTGCAGCAATAGCATCAGGCAACCCTCAAGGTGCAGCACATCTCACCACTGCCCTGCTTCAGGTATTCTTGAAAGACGTCCCAAAGGTGGACTTCTCCACCCACTTATCTTGATGGGCTTGCAACTCGTGAAGGACCTTTTCTAAGACTGCTAATGCTTTTCTATGGTAATCTGCTTGAGCTTCTAATAAGGTAACAAAGAATTTGCTGTACTCCCCTTCTTTGACCATAAAGTTGTACATGTCCACTGCAAGCTGATCCTTGTACTCTTCTACTTTATTTCCAACTTCATTCATTTCTTCCTTTAGGTCATCTATTTTTGGTGGAAGCCCCTGCAAGTTGGTTCCTGGAAATTTGTGAGCCTGGTGCTACCTGGTTCTGACCAAGTCCCAGTCTAACACCTGTTTGGCTAGCTGCTTCCTCTGTTTCTGGATTTCGGGAATCTCCATCTCTGCTATGCTGTGCAGGGGGTCCACAATCTCCTTCTTGACAAAGACTTCATGCTGAGAAAGTTCTAGAGCCAGATGATTCTCAGCATATCCACACCTCTCCAGAATCTTCCCCAGGAGAGAGTCTTCTAGCTGAGTTGATGCTTCCTGCATATTCTGAGTTAGAGTTCTCAGAGGGAGTTTTTTGCTTCTCTTCTTGGCTGGAAGCAGGCCATGAGGTACTTCTGGAAATGGTGACACATGGAGTGCACCATATCTAGGCATCGCTAGATCTGTAACAGATCTTTACTGAGGTCTTCTGTTTTCTCTTCTCTGCCCACAGTCTGGTTGACCAGCTGCTTCACATGGTTGAATTGCTTCTTCTTCTTCTTCTTTTTTTTTTTTTTTTGCTACTTTATTTTGTTAATTGAAGGATAATTGCTTTACAGATATTTGTGGTTTTCTGTCATACATCAACCAGAATCAGCCATAAGTAGACCCATGGCATGTCCCCTCCCTCCTGAGCCTCCCTCCCATTTCCCTCCCCATCCCACCCCTCTAGATTGTCAAAGAGCCCCTGATTGAGTTCCCTGAGTCATACAGAAAATTCCCATTGGCTATCTATTTAATATATGGTATTGTAAATTTTCATGTTAATCTATCCATATATCTCACCTTCTCCCTCCTCCCCTCCCCCCATGGCCACAGGTCTGTTCTCTATGTCTGTTTATCCCTTGCTTCCCTGAAAATAAATTAATCAGTATCATCTTTCTAGATTTCATATATACGTGTCAGTATACAGTAATTATATTTCTCTTTCTGACTTACTTCATGCAGTTATAATAGGCTCTAGGTTCGTCCACAGCTACATGCAAAAGAATGAAATTAGAACACTTCCTAATGCCATACACAAAGATAAAGTCAAAGTGGATTAAAGACCTAAATGTAAGACCAGAAACTATAAAACCCCTAGAGGAAAACATAGGCAGAACACTCAAAGACATAAAGCAAGATCTATTAACCACCTCCTAGAGTAATGGAAATAAAAATAAGTGGGACCTAATTAAACTTAAGAGTTTTTGCACAGCAAAGAAAACTACAAAAAAGGTGAAAAGACAACCCTCAGAATGGAAAAAAAAAATAATAGTAAATGAAACATGCAAGCAGCTCATACAACTGAATACCAGAAAAACACACAACCCAATCAAAAAGTGGGAAAAAGACCTAAACAGACATTTCTCCAAAGAAGACATACAGATGGCTAACAAACCCATGAAAAGGTGTTCAACATCACTCATTATTAGAGAAATGCAAATGAAAACTACAATGAGATACCACTTCACACCAGTCAGAATGGCCATCATCAAAAAGTTTACAAACAATAAATGCTGGAGAGGGAGTGGAGAAAAGGGAACCCTCTTACATTGCTGGTGGGAATGTAAATTGACACGGCCACTATGGAAGACAGTATGGAGATTCCTTTAAAAAAACTAGGAATAAAACCACCATATGACCCAGCAAACCCACTCCTAGGCATAGACCCTGAGGAAACCCAAATTGAAAAAGAAACATGTACCCCAATGTTCATTGCAGTTCAATGCAGTTCACTCATTTACAATAGCTAGGGCATGGAAGCAACCTAGATGTCAATGGACAGATAAATGGATAAAGAAGCTGCAGTACAAATATACAATGAAATAGTACTCAGCCATAAAGAGGAACACATTTCAACTGCTTCTTCATGGTCACGCCTACATCCCTCCTCACTGCTTTCTAGGCCATGGCCCCACCCTAGCTGTTTTAGTTCCAGCAGCTCTGCCCTTGGGGTTGGCAGGTTGGGACTGGCTAGGAGAACCAGGCCCCTGGTGGTGCACTCTTTGGTCTTTCTGTAATGCCCAATTATTACATATCTGGCCACTTGCCCAGTCCCCATCTCTTCAAGAGAGATAAGCTTCATCTAAATTATTTCATCTGATTGGTGATTGTCATTTAAAATTTTATTGTTTCTTCTGTCTTGGGTATTCCTTTGGAAAAAGTGTATAGATTCATTGCAATTTCTAATGCATTATCTATAGATTATAAGATAAAATCAAGCATGTATATGCTGATACTTTTTAAATTGACCTGTCTTTATATTTAGCCTAGAGAAGGAAATGGCAACCCACTCCAGTATTTTTACCTGGAGAATTCCATGGACAGAGGAGCCTGGCAGGCTACAGTTCATGGAGTCACAAAGAGTTGGACATGACTGAGCAACTGTCACTCACTCACTCATTACATATCAGAAACATAACTTAGTTCCCTTATATAGTATCAATAACTGATTAGTATCTGCAAGTTTTTTTTTTTTTAATGTTTGTTTTTAAATTTTTGGTGATTTTTGTTTGTTTGTTTGCTTGCTTTACTTTTTCACATGCATAGAAACTTAATTACATAGGGAATTCAGAGGTGACTGCAAAGAGACTACAGTTAGAAGATGGTGCAGGAGGGTCATATCCTCCATGAACTATCAAAACTAACCGACAAAATCTCCCTTGTAAGCTATGTTGTGAATGTGTGCTCAGTTGTGCCCAACTCTTTGTGACCCTATGGACTGTAGCCTGCCAGGCTCCACTGTCCATGGAATTTTTCAGGCAAGAATACTTGCCACTCCCTTGTAACACAAAGCCTCAAAGTGAAAGAGCCAGTGAGGTTCAGCAGAAGTTAGAAATTACAGACCCATATTTTAAATACATCATGAACACCATAGGGGGCCAATTAAAATTCTCATATATTTCTAGTAGGAATGTATAATAGTAGAATCAACTTGGAAAACAGTCTCAAAGGCGATTTGCTCAAAGAAATTTAGACATTTTCTAATATAGTCTTAAAAATCATCTAGCCTCTGCTCAAATCCTAATTACAAAGCTGATCTCACATATTTATTTTTTTATAATATAATGCCCTTTTGATACCAAGATATGTATTTGTTTCTTATTACTACTGGTATAAACCAGAGATCCTCAATCTCTGATTTTAGCCATGTAAGACCATGAAAAAACAAAACAAAACAAAAAAACCACCACCACCACCAAAAATAACAGCAAAAATAAATAAATAAATAAATAAATAAAAGCCACACAGAATTGTGATCTAAAATGATCGGAAATAAGTTTCTGTGTTTTTAAGGTGCTATGTTTGTAGTAATTTTGTGGCAGTTTCTTAGTCTATCGAGGCTGTTATTAAAAAAAAAAATCACAGTCTTCATGGCTTAAACAGCAGAAATTAATTTTTTCACAATTCTGAAGGCTAGAAAGTCCAAGGTCAAGGTCCAGTACTGTTTAGTTTCTTGTGAGGGCTCTTTCTGTCTTCTAAGCTGCCTTCTCACTGTGTTCATACCACTTCTTTGTGCTTGTGAGAAAGAAAGAAAGCTCTCTGGTGCCTCTATTTACAAAGTCACTAATCTGATTACAACAACACAAGAGACAGCTCTACACATGGACATCACCAGATGGTCAATACCAAAATCAGATAGACTTATTCTTTGCATCCAAAGATGAAGAGGCTCCATACAGGCAGCAAAAACAAGATCTGGAGCTGACCAGCTAGGATCATCAACTCCTTATTGCAAAATCCAAGTTTAAAAAGAAAGTAGGGAGAAACACTAGACCATTCAGTTATTACCAAAATCATTGTGGAAGTGATGAATAAATTCAAGGAATTAGATCTAGTAGGCAGAGTGCCTGAAGAACTATGGACAGAGATTTGTAACATTATACAAGAGACAGTGACCAAAACCATCTCAAAGAAAAATAAATGCAAGAAGGCAAAGTGGCTGTCTGCGGAAGTTTTACAAATAGCTGAGAAAAGAAGAGGAGCCAAAGGCAAATGAAAAAGGGAAGAATTCTGGAAAGGATTGGGGGCAGGAGGAGAAAGGGACGACAAAGGATAAGATGGCTGGATGGCATCATCGACTCGATGGACATGAATTTGCGTAAATTCTGGGAGTTGGTGATGGACAGGGAGGCCTGGCGTGCTGCGATTCATGGGGTTGCAAAGAGTCGGACACGACTGAGTGACTGAACTGAACTGATAACCAATGAATGCAAGTTTCCAGAGAATAGCAGGGGGAGGTAAGAAAGCCTTCCTAATTGAACAATCAAAGAACTAGAGGAAAAAAATAGAATGGGAAATACTAGAGATCTCTTCAAGAAAAATGGAAATATCAGGAAAACTTTTCATTCAAGGATGTGTGCAATAAATGACAGAAACAGTAAGGACTTAAAATAAGCAGAAGAGATTAAGAAGAGGTGGCAGAAATACACAGAAGAACTGTACAAAAAAAAAAAAAAGGCTCAATGATCTGGATAACAATGATGGTGTGGTCACTCACCTAGAGCCAGACATCTTGGAGTGTGAACTCAAAAGAGCCGTAGGAAACATTACTATGAACAAAGCTAGAGGAGGTGACAAAATTCCAGCTGAGCTATTTAAAACCCTAAAAGATGATGCTGTTAAACTGCTACACAAAATATGTCAGCAAACTTGGAAGTCTTGGCAGTGGCCACAGGACTGGAAAATGTCAGTTTTCATCCCAATCCCAAAGAAAGACAATGCCAAAGAATGTTGAAGCTACCATACAATTGCACTTATTTCACATGCTAGCAAGGTTATGATAAAAAGTTCTTCAAGCTAGATTTCAGCAGTACATGAACCAAGAATTTGCAGATGTACAAGTTGTGTTTAGAAAAGGCAGAGGAACCAGAGATCAAATTGCCAACATCCATTGGATCATAAAGAAATCAAAGCAATTCCACAAAAACATCTGCTTCTGCTTCATTGACTATGCTAAAGCCTTAGACAGTATGGAGCACAATAAACTGTGGAAAATTCTTCAAAGATGAGAATATCAGGCTACTTTACTTGTCCCCTGAGAAACCTGTATGCAGGAAAAGAAGCAATAGTTAGAACTGGACATGGAACAACAAACTGGTTCAAAACTGGGAAAGAAGTATGTCAAGGTTGTATATTGTCACCCTACCTATTTAACTTATATGCTAAGTACATCATGTGAAATGCCAGCCTGGATGAATCACAATGTGGAATCACAATTGCCACAAGAAATATCAACAACTTCAGATATGTAGATGATACCACTCTAATGGCAGAAAGCAAACAGGAATTAAAGAGCTTCTTGATGAGGTTGAAAGAGGAGAGTAAAAAAGTTTGCTTAAAACTCAACATTAAAAAAACTAAGATAATGGCATCTGGTCCCATCACTTCATGGCAATAGATAGGGAAAAAGTGGAAGCAATGATAGATTTTGTTTTCTTGGGCTTTAAAATCACCTCAGACAGTGACTGCAGCCATGGGATTAAAAGATACTTGCTTTTGGAAGGAAAGTTATGACAAACTTAGATGGCACATTAAAGCAGAAACATCACTTTACTGACAAAGTCTGCATAGTCAAAGCTATGTTTTTTCCCATAGTCATGTGTGGATGTGAGAATTGGACCATAAAGAAGGCTGAGTGCCAAAGCATTGATGACTTCAAATTGTGGTGCTGGAGAAGACTCTTGAGAGTCCCTTGGACTGTAAGGAGATCAAACCAGTCAATCCAAAAGGAAATCAACCCTGAATATTCATTGGGAGGCTGATGTTGAAACTAAAGCTACATGAACTGACTTATTGGAAAATACCCTGATGCTGGGAAAGATTGAGGTGACAGAGTATGAGATGGTTAGATGGCATCACCTTCTCAATGGACATGAGTTTGATCAAACTCTGGGAGATAGCGAAAGACAGGAAAACCTGGTGTTTTGCAGTCCACGAGGCTGCTAAGATTTCGACATGACTTAGTGACTAAATGACAACAACAACAATTCTATTGTACTTGTGCCACATTTTTATGACTTCATTTAATCTTAAATATTTCCTTAGAAGCCCTGTCTCCAGATACAGAAACATTGTTGAATAATACTTCAACATATGCATGTACGGCAGGGATTCAAGCATTCAGTACATAACAGACAGCAAAACAACACTAAACAATGCTTGTAAAATTGATAGTCATAAATACTCCTTAAAACAGTTAAAAACTGAAAATATAATAAATGAAGTGAAGCATAACTACAGATCCTACAAATTCAATAAGATGTGAACAGTTTTATAAAACAAAACTTACTAAAGCTGATAAACATATAGAAAATCTCAGAAGCCCCATATTTACTAAAAGTAATTATTTCCATTATTAAAACTTTCTTGCACAGTAAATTTCAGGTCCAGATCATTAAATTGTAAGTTCAGTTAAGACGCTTATTCGTGTCCGACTCTTTGCGACCCCATGAACCGCAGCACGCCAGGCCTCCCTGTCCAACACCAACTCCCAGAGCCTACCCAAACTCATGTCCATTGAGTTGGTGATGCCATCCAACCATCTCATCCTCTGTCATCCCCTTCTCCTCCTGCCCTCAATCTTTCCCAGCATCAGGGTCTTTTCAAATGAGTCGGATCTTTGCATTGTGGCTCAGTTGGTAAAGAATCTGCCCACAATGTGGGAGACCTGGGTTCAGTTCCTGGGTTGGGAAGATACCCTGGAGAAGGGAACGGCTACCCACTCCAGTAATATGGCCTGAAGAATTCCATGGACTGTATAGTTCATGGGGTCTCAAAGAGTCAGACATGATTAGTGACTTTTACTTTCGAGCTCTGCTATAAATTACATTGTAAAAGTGTTATCAATTTTTAAGAGCAAAGTTACAGTATAGACATAAATTCTTCCATGAAATGGTAAAAATGAGACAGCATTCTTTTACCAATTTTTAAGAAGTCAAAATACCCCATATACCAAAACATATCAAGAAGATTTTCTTTGGAGAAATATTTGTTTAGTTTTTTGGCCCATTTTTTGATTGGGTCATTTATTTTTCTGGAATTGAGCTGCAGGAGTTGCTTGTATATTTTTGAGATTAATCCTTTGTCTGTTGCTTCATTTGCTATTATTTTCTCCCAATCTGAGGGCTGTCTTTTCACCTTGCTTATAGTTTCCTTTGTTGTGCAAAAGCTTTTAAGTTTCATTAGGTCCCATTTGTTTATTTTTGCTTTTATTTTCAATATTCTTGGAGGTGGGTCATAGAGGATCCTGCTGTGATTTATGTCAGAGAG
>NC_057419.1:85217975-85246029 GCF_019320065.1 Cervus canadensis
GTGCTCGGGCCTGGTGCATTGGGAAGACCCAGAAGGATTGGGTAGAGAGGGAGGTGGGAGGGAGGACCAGGATGGGGAATACCTGTAAATCCATGGCTGATTCATGTCAATGTATGACAAAAACCACTACAATATTGTAAACTAATTAGCCTCCAACTAATAAAAATAAATGAAAAAAAAAAAAAAAGAAAATTTTCAAAAAAACAAGAAGTTTATGCCAATCTCTGCTAAGAAGAGTGATTAAAACATCTATAATAAAATGTTAGGATATTGAATACAAAATATATTAAAATAATACTAATATAAAGCCACATAGAGTTTATTCATAATGCCAGCTAGCTTAACATTTAAAATAACCAATGAAGGTCCTTTACCAGATTAATAGAATTAAAGGACAAATAACATATAAAAATATCAATAGTTTTTTTAAAAAAATCCTTCTAGAAAGATAGACTAGACATACTTTTCCTTAGCCCCTTTCAGTAAGTGCAAATATACTACAGATATTATATACAATATAATACAAGGAATTTTTTTTTAATAGAGAAAAGAAGAAAGACCAGCTGGAGATCTTAAAACCCTAAAAAAGACATGGTGGTCAGTTCTTGGATTTATTTTTGCCTCTTATATTCAAGATTTGGAGTTTAAAAAGTGTGGAATTCAGAAATGTCAGTGGATGCAGGGGAAAAAAAAAGGCACTCTTATTAGAGAGTCAAGACATTGGCATTGGCTCAAAGTTAACAAGTCCGTCCCCTCACCTATAGTATCAATAGAAATTACTGCTCCATGTGGGAAGCAGTAACAAAGCTCTTCTGCCTTTCACATGGGGAGATATATTAGCGGAGCCTATCTGAGTAACCAGAATATCAACCCCTGCCCAACTATAACAGGGAGACTCTTCCCCTCTTGGCTGTCAGTGGAGATCAAATAAGGAAACTGGACTTCTATTTTCAAGAGCTAGCTCCTCTGTTATTCTTCAGTTGGAGCAGTGCAAGAAATCCTAATGAAAACAGTTAAAATAAGATCCCAAATCTCATAACATATTACCCCAAATATTCAGACTTAATTTGAAAATCACACAGTATAACATGAACCAAAAAAACCTCACCTTAAAAGGAAAAGGAAACAAAACATATGGGCACTGAAATGAAACACAAGTTAGAATTATCTGACAAATATTTTAAAACAGCTATCAAAAAAAATGCATCAACAAGCAATTACAAATATGTTCAAATAAAAGCTGAAAGTCTCAGGAGAGAAGTGGAGTTATAAAGAAGAACCAAATAGTAATTTTAGAACTCAAACATATAATAACTGAAGAGATAAAGTTGTCAACCAAGAGTCTTTTATTGTCCTTGGAAAACAAGGCAACAATTCAGATAAACCAAAGCTGAGGGAGTTTATTATCACTGGACCTACCTTGCAAGAAATGCTAAAGAATGTTCTTCAGGTTGAAATAACAGGAGACACACATATAAATGAAACAGGAAACCAGGTTCTGTTCTGTTCCAGGAGCCAAGGAACTCCACAAACTCACAACCACTCACACAGGCAAAGTTTATTTTAAAAGACAGAGATACAAAGTCCTCAGCATAGACAATGAGAGGGCATGAAGAGTCCCCAAAAGGTGCGGATTACAGCAGTTTTATATCTTTACTTGTATTGATCTGTATATTTTTTGTTAGCTTGTGACTTTAATATATGCCATTTTTGACCAATTAATTTAAACATTTCAACGTCCAGTTTGTCATTTTTATGACTTTCTTTGATCTCTCAGTTTTTTCAGACATTGCGAGGACATCCCTTGACACTTTCTCAAGACCTCAGACCATTATTCAGGAGCTAGATATATGTTTAGGAGCTAACTGTGTACCTGGATTTTTTTTTCTATTTTTCTTGATAAACTGGACAGCAGTTAATGATTGTCTTGTCCTGGGTCTGCCTGTTTTATGCCTTACCAGACCAGGGAGGCACTCCTATGAATGCTTGGAAATTGGAACAAAGGGTGAGATACTTACTTGAGAAAAAAAAAAAAAATTGAATTAAAAAAAAAAATGAATCGAAGTCTCAAAGTCCCATACTGTCTAGCAATTTCTGCCTCATGAAGATATTAAGAAATGTGGTAAAGGTAAGTACATAGAAAATTATAAAAGCTATAATTGTACTTTGATTTGAAACTTCTGCTTTTTGCTTTTTACTTGATTTAAGAGATTAACAAATAAAAATAATTACTAGTCTACATCTTGGACAATATATGAAGCCATAATTTTGTGTCATTAGTACCTGAAAGGAAGTAGAAATGAAGATATATAGTCAGGGACAGTGTTTTTGTATGTTACTAAAGTTAGGCTGCCAAAAAATTAAGTTCAGTTTTATTACTTAAATTATACTAACACATATATATGGAATTTAGAAAGATGGTAACTATAACCCTATATGCAAAACAGAAAAAGAGACACAGATGTACAGAACAGACTTTTGGACTCTGTGGGAGAAGGTGAGGGTGGGATGTTTAGAGAGAACAGCATCGAAACATGTATATTATCAAGGGTGAAACAGATCGCCAGCCCAGGTTGGATGCATGAGACAAGTGCCCAGAGCTGGTGCACTGGGAAGACCCAGAGGGGTTGGGTGGAAAGGGAAGTGGGAGGGGGGATCGGGATGGGGAATACATGTAAATCCATGGCTGATTCATGTCAATATATGGCAAAAACCACTACAATATTGTAAAGTAATTAGCCTCCAACTAATAAAAATAAATGAAAAAAAAAAAAAGATGTTACATGATGTTATCCCCGTGGTCATCAGTAAGAAAACAGCTATAGAATACACAAAATGAATTGGGAAGGAAATTTATATGTTTTTCTACCAAAAAAAAAAAAAAAAATTAACCAACAACAAAAGGCAATGATGCAGAAAATGAGGGACCAAAAAAGTTAAAAGGTACATACAAAAGAAACAGCAAAATTACAGAAGTTGCTCCATATTGGTAAATACTTTGTAGGTAAACAGACTAAACTTTCCAGTCAAAAGATGGAGATTGACAAAATGGATTAAAAAAAAAAAAAAAAGTGAACCAACTCTATATCATCTACAAAAGGCTCCAGCTACAAAGACACAAATAGATTGAAAGTGAAATTATGGGAAAAAGATATTCCATGCAAATAGTAAGAAAAAGAGAATGGAGGGCTAAACAAATATTAAACAAAATGGAATTTAAATTAAAAGGCTACAGGATGGGAATAGACCAAGATGGCAACATAGGAGGCTCCTGAACTCCCCTCCTCCCATTGCCTCAGTGAATATACAGCTACACACAAGACGATTATCTTTGAAAGGTATCCTGAAGTGAGCTGAGCAACTACTACACAATAAACAAATCAGAAAAACCCTCATCAAAATGGGTAAGAAAAGCTGAAACACTCTCATCATAAATACCACTCTTGGCATGATGCCATACAATCCAGAGGGAACTCTAACTCCTAGATTTTTCCTGAGGAGCAGAGGGTTTGTACCCCATATCTAGTGCCCCAACTTGTAAGACTCGCACACGAAGAATGGATCCCCCAAAACACCTAGCTCTGAAAGCCAGTGATGTTTGTATGCAGGAAACAAAGGAGGGGTGTTAATAGGTGACAAGCACTCACCATGGCTGTATCCCCAGGGCTTAGTGCAGAAGGAGCAACTAGAAAGTTCCTCCTGCCAATCTTTCCTTAAAAAGTGTCCATCTGCTTACTTTGAAAATTGCTGCCTGAAAGTCAGATTCCTAATTTAGCACACATCTAAGGACTAATTGCAGTCCTCCCCAAAGACCAGGGAAATTGGCAGTCACCATGCCATCTCCTACATAGCTGACTCCATGTCATCAGTATCTTCCTGAAAGGAACTTGTATGCATGTCTGTACCTTGCTTTTGTTCTGCTGCCTTAGGACAAATCCTTTGATTGGCTGGCTCTGTCAGCCAACAAGGCTTCCATTTATGAGTCCCCCAAGAATGTAGCAAACAAAGGAACTCTTAACCAGCTATCTCCTCTGAGGTCAGCACCAAGGGAGCAGGCAAAAATGACCATCTCCCAAGTCTTTTCCTAAAAGGGGCATACATACATACTCTAAAAACTGTTGCCTGAGGTTCAAGCTTCTAATTTAGCACACATCTAGAGGCTGGTATTGATCCTCCCCAGAGGCAGAAGCTGGTGGACATTTCTTTCACCATCTCCCTCCAGCCCCCCCCCCACCCCGAATTGCTAGTATCTCCCTGCCAGGAACTTATACACATGGTGGCCCAATTTTTGTGGCTGCTGCCTGAGGGACTGGCCTCTGAATCACTTGGCTCTAATAGACAATGGAGCTTGGACTCATGATCCCCATAGGACTGTAGCAAAAAGGAAGCATCTCTTAATGGGTGCAGAAGCACCTGCCCCATGGCTTTATTTCCAAGACCAGCATACAAAGAATAAGCAAAGACACCCATCCCACAGTTTCTCAGTTTCTTCCTGGAAGGAGCTTAGCCACATCCTTTCCTATCTATTGCATGATGATACAACCTCCTATGAGTGTGTATCTAGGTGTAAACTGTGACCCTCCTCTTTGGAGCACTAGCAGGCCTTGGCACACTCTCAACTACTGGTGGCCATTAAAAATAAACTGGCTTGAACAATCAAAGGTTTGAGAGACAATCAGGAGCTTGGTAGGCTGACTGATGGAGTCAATCTCCTACAGGAGACCAGTCAAGATTGAGTGAGGTGATTGTTTTTATCTAATGCACAAAAACCAACATAGTAAAAATAAAATGAAGAAATAAAATAATATGTTCCAAATAAAAGAACAAGATAAAACTCCAGAAAAAGACCTCAGTGAAAATGATAATTGATTTACTTGATATAAAGTTCAAAATAAAGGTCATAAAGTTGTTAACCAAGATCAAGAGAATGATTCATGAACAGAATGATATTTTCAACAAAGAGGTAGAAAATGTTAAAAAGTACCAAACAGAAATCACTGAATTGAAAAATTCAGTGGAGAGGTTAAACATCAGACTAGATCAAGCAGAGGAAAATCAGTGAAACTGAAGACAGGCAGTGGAATCCATTTGAATAGGGGAAGAAATAAGAGGGAAAAAAGTGAAGTAAAGAAACAGATAAAAATAGTGAATTTAGCTTAAGGGAATTATAGGTTTCATGAAAGCAGCCAATATATGCAGTGTAGGAGTCACAAAAAGAGAAGAGAGAGATAAAGGGGCAGAAAGCTCAGTCAAAGAAATAATAGCTAAAACTTCCAAACTTGGGGTCAGAAACAGACAGCCAGATATATAGGAAAAACTGGAGAATTCACAGACAGGTGTATATTAAACAACATGCTCTTAAACAACAAATGTGTCAAATAACAAATCAAAAGTTAAATCTAAAATATGCCAGTCCAGGTTGGATGCATGAGACAAGTGCTCAGGGCTGGTGCACTGGGATGACCCAGAGGGATGGGATGGGGAGGGAGGTGGGAGGGGGGTTCAGGATGGGGAATACATGTAAATCCATGGCTTATTCATGTCAATGTATGGCAAAAACCACTACAATATTGTAAAGTAATTAGCTTCCAACTAATAAAAATAAATGAAATAATAATAATAAAATAATAAAAATAATAAATAAAATATCTTGAGACAAATGAAAATGAATAACCATATACCAAAATTTATGGGGTGCTGTGAGAGAAGTTATGAGGGAAGCTCATTGTGATAAAGGCCTGCATTAAAAAAAGAGTTCAAATAAATCTAATTTTACACATCAGGGAACCAGATAAAGAACAAACTAAGGCCAAAATTAACAGAAGGAAGAAAATAAATATCAGAATGGAAATAAATTAGAGACTAAAAGGAGAATAGAAAAGATCAATGATACTAAAAGTTAATTTTTGAAAACAAATAGACAAACTGTTAGCTATATTGCCAAGAAAAAAGAGAAGGCTCAAATAAATAAAAATTATAAATGAAAGAGGAGACATTATAGCTGATATTGCATAAATACAAAGGATTGTAACAGCCCTCTTTGAATAATTATCTGCCAACAAATTATACAATCTGAAAGAAATGAATTAATTCCTAGAAACATAAAACATAAAAAGATTGAAACATGAAGAAATAGAAAATATGAACAGACAAATTACCAGTAAATAAATTGAATCAGTAATTAAAAGCCTTCTAGAAAAAGGCCAGGGTCAACGGCTTCACTGGTGAATTCTAACATTTAGAATTGGAAATTGCTGTGTGTTTTAGAAGGAGGCCCAACACTGAAAGGGAGACTAGGGGGTTGACTTGTGCTAAAGAGGACTAGGTGAGCACTGCCTGGCAAGTTTCCACAGCATCCTCTGGCTCTATGACTGTCTCAGAAGTCACCATCCCTTCTCCCTGCATGTCTTTGGGCCCCCTCTTTGCCCCCTGTGTCATGTGGTGACTGACTGACAGGGATGTGGAGTGATGTATGGAAGGCAGCAAGAAATGATGTTGGCTGCCATCCTCCCCTCGGCCTACTCCTTGTCATCTCTTGGCCCTATCTGGTGGTAAAGTCAACCAAGATGCCAGACCCCTCCACTTGGCCAGATGGATCCTTCTACCCAGAAACCAGGTGTGGAAACCACTGGAAAACACAAGACATCCAGGAGAAATATATCTTGCCTCTTCTCCAGATAATGAGAAGCTTTGCTGAAACAATCATAAAAACTATTACTGTGGATGAAAATGGGAAATTACTTGCACTGTCTTGTATTCAAATTTTCAAGAAAGTACATTTTAAGACTTCAAGAAGCAAAACCTGTTAAAGATTGCTTCAGGAATATTATATTTGATGATAAAAATTTGGAGAAATCTTATCCTAGACTGAAAATTTCCATCACCTGTTGTTGCTTTTCACTTATCTGAAGATTGAGACTCAATTTCTTATACTATTAATAGGTATTTGTTCTTGTTGTTTGGGCACTACATCGTGTCTGACTCTTTATGAACCCATGGACTGCAGCATGCCAGACTTCCGTGTCTTTCACTATCTCCTGTAATTTGATCAAACTCATATCCATTGAGCAGGTGATGTCATCCAACCATCTCTTCCTCTGTCACCCCCTTCTCCTCCTGCCCTCAATCTTTCCCAGCATCAGGGTCTTTTATGATGATTCAGTTCTTCGCATCAGGTAGCCAAAGTATTGGAGCTTCAGGTCCAACCTCAGGGCTTCCAATTATTATTAAGGGATGATTTTCTTTAAAATTGACTGATTTGATCTCTTTGCTCTCTAAAGGACTCTCCAGAGTTTTATCCAGCACCACAACTTCAAAGTATCAGTTCTTTGGTGCCCAGCCTTCTTTATGATCCAATTCTCACATCCATACATGACTACTGAAAAAAAACATAGCATTGACTGTACAGACCTTTGTTGGCAGAATGATGTCTCTGATTTTTAATATGCTGTCTAGGTTTGTCATAATCTTCCTTCCAAGGTGCAAACATCTTTTAATTTCATGGCTGCAGTCACGATCTGCAGTGATTTTGGAGCCCAAGAACATGAAGTCTGTCACTGCTTCCACTTTTTCCCATTCTATTCGCCATGAAGTGATGGGGTTGGATATCACAATCTTAGTTTTCTGAATGTTGAATTTCAAATTTTTCACCCTCATTAAGTTTCTTTGGTTCTTCTTTGCTTTATTCCATTAATGATATCATCTGCATTTCTGAGATTATTGATATTTATCCCAGAAATCTTGATTCCAGCTTGGGATTCATCCAGCTTAGCATTTCACATGATATATTCTGCATACAAGTTAAATAAGCAGGGTGACAATATAGAGCTTTGACATACTCCTGTCACAATTTTGAACCAATCCATTGTTCCATGTTCAGACCTAACTGTTGCTTCTTTACCTACATACAGGTTTCTCAGAAAACAAGTGAGGCCATCTGGTATTCCCATCTCTTTAAGAGTTTTCCACAGTTTGTTGTGATCCACACAGCCAAAGGCTTTAGCATAGTCAATGAAGCAAAATAGGTTTATATATATATATAAACCTATATATATTCTGGAATTTACTTGCTTTTTCTATGATCCAGTGTATGGTGGCAATTTGATCTCTGGTTCCTTTACCGTTTCTAAATCCAGCCTGTATATCTGGAAGTTCTCAATTCATGTACTGTTGAAACCTAGCTTGAAGGATTTTGATTATAACCTTGTTAGCATGTGAAGTGAGTGCAATGGCTTTAGCATAGTCAATGAAGCAAAATAGGTTTATATATATATATAAACCTATATATATTCTGGAATTTACTTGCTTTTTCTATGATCCAGTGTATGGTGGCAATTTGATCTCTGGTTCCTTTACCGTTTCTAAATCCAGCCTGTATATCTGGAAGTTCTCAATTCATGTACTGTTGAAACCTAGCTTGAAGGATTTTGATTATAACCTTGTTAGCATGTGAAGTGAGTGCAATGGCTTTAGCATAGTCAATGAAGCAAAATAGGTTTATATATATATATAAACCTATATATATTCTGGAATTTACTTGCTTTTTCTATGATCCAGTGTATGGTGGCAATTTGATCTCTGGTTCCTTTACCGTTTCTAAATCCAGCCTGTATATCTGGAAGTTCTCAATTCATGTACTGTTGAAACCTAGCTTGAAGGATTTTGATTATAACCTTGTTAGCATGTGAAGTGAGTGCAATTGTATGGTAGTTTGCACATTCTTTGGCAGTACCTTTCTTTGGGATTGGAATTAAAACTGACTTTCTCCAGCCCTGTGGCCACTGCTGAGTTTTCCAGATTCATTGACATATTGAGTGTAGCACTTTAAAGCATCATCTTTTAGGATTTGAAATAGCTCAGCTGAAATCCCATCACCTCCGCTAGTTTTGTTTACAGCAATACTTCCTAAGACCTACTTGACTTCACACTCTAGTATGTCTGGCTCAAGGTGAGTGATTACACCATTGCGGTTATCCAGGTCATTAAGACCTCTTTTGTGCAGTCCTGTATATTCTTGCAACCTCTTCTGTTAGGTCCTTACAGTTTCTGTCCTTTATTGTGCCCATCTTTACATGTAATGTTCCCTTACTATCTCTAATTGTTTTGAGGAGATCGCTAGTCTTTCCCATTCTATCATTTTCCTCTAGGTCTTTGCATTGTTTAGTTAAGAAGGCTTTCTTATCTCTACTTACTATTATTTGGAAATCTGCATTCAGTTGGGTATATATTTTCCTTTCTCCTTTGCCTATCACTTATCTTCTTTTCTCAGCAATTTGTAAGGTCTTTTCAGACAACCATTTTGCTTTCTTGCATTCCCACCCCCCTCCCCCCCCGACCTCGGGGATGGTTTTAGTCACTGCCTCCTGTACAACATTACCAACTTTTGTTTATAATTCTTCAGGCACTCTGTCTACCTGATTGCACCCCTTGAATCTATTCATCACCTCCACTTTATAGCCATAAGGGATGCAGTTTAGGTCAAACTTGAATGGTCCAGTGGTTTCCCCTACTTTCTTCAATTTAAGCCTCAATTTTGCAATAAGGAGCTGATGATCTGAGCCACAGTCGGTTCCACATCTTGTTTTCATTGACTGTATGTAGCTTCTCCATCTATGGCTGCAAAGAATATAATCAATCTGATTTCAGTATTTGACAGACTACCAAAGGGAAAGAGGGCTTCCCTGGTGGCTCAGCTCAGCTTATCTATGGACACTTCATTCAAGGAAGAGAGAGTATTATTTTAGATGATGTAGATTTTGGAAAAACAGTGCAGGCTTTTTCATTTTTGAAAGTTGTTTCACAGAAAAAGAGAATTCGTTACCATCTTTTTAAATTCCATATATATGTGTTAGTATACTGTATTGGTCTTTATCTTTCTGGCTTACTTCACTCTATATAATGGGCTCCAGTTCCATCCATCTCATTAGAACTGATTCAAATGAATTCTTTTTAATAGCTGAGTAATATTTCATGGTGTATATGTACCACAGCTTCCTTATCCATTCATCTGCTGATGGGCATATAATATTGTAAAGTAATTAGCCTCCAACTAATAAAAAAAAATGGGAAAAAAAGAAAAAGAATTCACAAAGGTATGAAGGTATTGAGAATAAAATGCCAGAGGTTTTACTTTGAAGTATGAAAAATAACCCCCCTTTCCTCTATAGCAAAAAAAAAATCTTAATAGTTACTCCTCTTTCTGTCCTCTAAAACTGGAAGAATGAATTGGACATGAGATATTTCAGAGCCACTATTTTACATGGCAATAAATGAATTGATTCATGTGTAGCAAAGGAAATGTGAAACTGATGCATGTGTGTGTTAGTCTCTCAGTCGTGTCTGACTCTTTGCGATTCCATGGGCATTAGCCTGCCAGGCTCCTCTGTCCATGGAATTCTCCAGGCAAGAATTTGCCATTCCCTTCTCCATGAGATCTTTCTGACCCAGGGATCGAACCTGGTTCTCCTGCATTGCAGGCAAATTCTTTACCATCTGAGCCACTAGGGGAGCCCTTAATAAAGACTTAATAAGGAAATTGATGTAACAACTTATGAAACACTGTGCTTGTGTCTGGATGAACATAGCAGTTTGGAATAGTCAGTTTTCACTGTAGGTAAAGCTCATGGAATGAAGAATCCAAAGGACAGAGTAATAAAATTTATAAAATTTTTAAAATGTAATGTTCACATTGGCCTTACTGGATCCATTCTTCAGAACAACATGAAAGAACTGGTAAATTATGGACTGGGGTGTGCCAGGACTTTTAGGTAGCAAGATCCAATTCAAGGAGCAGTTTTCTGACCCAGTAGAACATGGTCAGAGACACACAACAACAAAAGAGCACTAGATACTAGCAGAAAATTATCTATCAAACAATATTGGAAACAGAAGGAGGCACAAATCTTAGATCAATGGCAAAAAATAGAGAGCCTAGAGATAAACCCAGCCACCCATGGTCAATTAAACTTTGACAAAAGAAGGCAAGAATATACAATGGAGAAAAAACAGTCTTTCAATAATTGATGGTGAGAAAACAAGACAGTTACAAGTTAAACATGAGACTGGAACATTTCCTCAAGTCATACAAAAATAAAATCAAAATGGATTGAAGATTTAAATGTAAAACCTGACACCATAAAATTCCTAGAAAAGAACTTAGACAGAGCACTCTTTGTTACAATTCATAGTAATATTTTGGGTATGTCTCCTAAACAAAAGAAATTAATGCAGAAATAGACAAATGGGACTTAATTAAACATAAAAACTTTTGCATAGCAAAGGAAATCATTGACGAAATTAAAGGAAAAACCTACAAAATGGAAGAAAATATTTGCAAATGATTTGACTGATAAGGACTTAATATCTAAAAATATATGAACAGGTCATTCAACTCAACATACAAAAGCAAATAATCCAATTTGAAAATAGGCAGAAGACCTGATAGATATTTTCCCAAAGAAGGTAAACAGATGGATAACAGGAACATGAAGAGACACTCAGCACCTCTAACCATTAGACAAATTCAACTCAAAACCACAATGAGATATCAACTCACAACTATCAGAATGACTTTCATCAGAAGTCTATAAATAACAAATATTGGTGAGGATATGAAGAAAAGGGGACATTTGTACACTTTTGATGGGAGTGTAAATTGGTACAGCAACTATGGAAAACAGTATGGAAGATCTTTTTAAAACTAAAAATAGAACTACATAATATCCTGCAATTCCATTCTTGGGTAAATATTCAAAGAAAATGAAAACAGAATTTGAAAAGGTACACACACTCCAATGTTCATAACAGCATTACTTACAATAGCCAATATATGTAAGCAACTTAAGTGTCCATCAACATATGGATGGATAAAAAATAATGTGATATATATACACTCAGTCATTTAACAGAATGAAATTATGCCTTTTGCAACAACATGGCCACCCCAAGAGTATTATGATTATAGAAATAAACAAGATGGAGAGAGACAAATACTCTGTTATCACTTACATGTGGGATGTAAAAAAATAAATCAAATAAATGTATGTAACAAAACATACACAGACTCATGTGTATAGAGAACAAACTAGTGGTTACCAGTGGGGAGAGAGAAGGGGAGAGAGGCAAGATAGAATAGACGGATTAAGAGATACAAACTACTGTGCATAAAATAGATAAGCAACAAGAATATATCATACAATACAGGGAAGTAGAGCCCTTGTTTTTTAATAACTTTAAATTGAATATAATATATAAAATATTTAATCATTATTTTTGTATTGCTGTTCAGTTGCTCAGTCATGTCCGATTCTTTGTGACTCCATGAACTGCAGCACACCAAGCTTTTCTCTCATTTACCATCTCCCAGAGCTTACTCACACTCATATACATTGAGTCAGTGATGCCATCCAACCATCACATCCTCTGTCATCCTCTTCTCCTCCTGTCTTCAATCTTTCCCATCATCATCAGGGTCTCTTCCAATGAGCCAGTTCTTCGCATCAGGTGGCCAAAGTATTGGAGCTTCAGCTTCAACATCAATCCTTCTAATGAATATTCAGGATTGATTTCTTTTAGGACTGACTGGTTTGATTTCCTTGCAGTCCAAGGGACCCTCAAGAACCTTCTCCAACATCATAGTTCAAAAGCATAATTTCTTCGGTGCTCAGCTTTCTTTGTGATCCTACAATCGCATCCATCCATACATGACTACTAGAAAAAACATAGCTTTGACTAGATAGACTTCTGTTGGCAAAATAACGTCTCTGCTTTTCAATACACTGTGTAGGTTTGTCATAGCTTTTCATCCAAGGAGCAAGTGTCTTTTAATTTCAGATGAATAAAAAGTGAGATTACCAATGAGACTTATGCCAAATTAACTTCTTAATAATGAACTCATGATGTCAGAAGAAGAGTCTGAGATACATAATAGTAAGCAAAATATTAAAATTTAAAGAGGTATATATTTCTATAGATTTCTTTATAAATGAATAAAAGTAACATATAATGTATGGAGATAGAACACAGAAATAAAATCATAAACAAAAGTAGCATGTGAATCAGAATGCAGACCTTTGAGGATCAGATAGCATCACAAAGAGTCAGATGCAACTGAGAGACTGAACTGAACTAACTGATTCATCTGAAAGTGTCTTTTTTCCAGTCTAATTTTTCATACATTGATTTTTCTGGCTGTGTGTATCAGTTGTCTAATGCTATATAGCAAAATGCAATTTATTTCATTAGGTGTTGATTTTGAGTCTTCAATTTAGTCTGTGTTCAGTTGGATGGCACTTCTGCTGGTCTTATTTGGGGTTCATTCAGTTTGTGGATCAACATGAGCTTGTTGGTCTAGGTTAGGGTTAATAAACCTCAACAATATTATGTTTCATGGGGCTTTTCTACGTGTTATAAGATATTTTGCAGTATCCATTGTTTCTATCTTTTCAATGACATCAGAACACCCAAAACTGTGACAAGCAAAAATATCTCCAGATAGATGTCCCTTGGGAAGCAAAATTATCTCTCTCTGGTTTAGAAACACTTATGTATTAGTTTTCCATTGTAGCTGAAAAAAACAATACAAGCAGTAATTGTAAATAACCCCAATTTGTTATCTCATAATAACTACAAAGTGAATGTATTACACAAAATCAATGTGTTAGTAGAGATGAAATCCTTCTGGAGGCTCTAGGGAAGAATCTATTTCTTTACATTTTCCAGCTTCTAGATGTTGAATGCATTCCTTGGCTTGTGGCTCTTTCCTCTCTTTAAAGCCAGCAATATGGCAGTGTAGTATCTTCAAATCTCTCTTCTCCTCACCCCGTTTCTGTCTCTCTCTCTCGTTTCTGCTTTTGTTGTCATCTCTTGCTTTGACTCTTTCAAAGATCCTGTGATGACATTAGGCTCACTCAGATAATCCAGATAACATCTCAATTTCTGATTTATCGACTATGACAAAGCCTTTGACTGTGTGGATCACAACACACTGTGCAGAATTTTTAAAGATATGGGAATACCAGACCATCTGACCTGCCTCCTGAGAAATCTGTATGCAGGTCAAGAAGCAACAGTTAGAACTGATCATGGGACAAGAGACTGGTTCCAAATAGGGAAAGGAGTATGTCAAGGCTGTATATTGTCACCCTGTTTATTTAACCTATATGCTGAGTACATCATGAGAAGCACTGGGCTGGATGAAGCACAAGCTAGAATCAAGATTGCTGGGAGAAATATCAATAACCTCAGATATGCAGATGACACCACCCTTATGGCAGAAAGCAAAGAAGAACTAAAGAGCCTCTTGATGAAAGTGAAAGAGGAGAGTGAAAAAATTGGGTTAAAACTCAACATTCAGAAAACTAAGATCATGGCATCTTGTCCCATCACTTCATGGCAAATAGATGGGGAACCAGTTGAAACAGTGACAGACTTTACTTTTTGGGGCTCCAAAATCACTGCAGATGGTGACTGCAGCCATGAAATTAGAAGATGCTTGCTCTTGGAAAGAAAAGCTATGACCAACCTAGACAGCATAAAAAGCAGAGATGTTTTTGCCAACAAAATCTGTCTAGTCAAAGCTGTGGTTTTTCAGTATCATATAAGGTGTGAGAGTTGGACTATAAAGAAAGCTGAGTGCTGAAGAATTGATGCTTTTGAACTGTGGTGTTGGAGAAGACTCTTGAGAGTCCTTTGGACTGCAAGAAGATCCAATCAGTCCATCCTAAAGGAACTCAGTCCTGAATATTCATTGGAAGGACTGATGCTGAAGCTGAAGCTCCAATATTTGGACACCTGATGTAAAGAACTGACTCATTGGAAAAGACCCTAATGGTGGGAAAGATTGAAGACAGGGGGAGAAGGGGATGACAGAGGATGTGATGGTTGGATGGCATCATTGACTCAATGGATATGAGTTTGAGTAAACTTTGGGAATTGGCAATGGACAGGGAGGCCTATCGTGCTGCAGTCCATGGAGTCGCAAAGAGTCATACACTACTGAGCGACTGAAATGAACTAGACCTGCTTTGACTCTTTTAAAGATCCTGTGATGACATTAGGGTTACTCAAATAATCCAGGATAACATCTCCATTTCAAGGCCTTTAATTTAATCACATCTGAATGCAAAGTCGCTTTTATTTAGTAAGGTAATATACCCACATATTCCATAGATTAGGATGTGGACATCTTTGGTAGGTTTGTAAGGGTACTATTTTGCCACAGTTGATCTGGGAGGATCTCACTTGGAATGAGTTCACTTGCTTCCACCTTTCAGTGAGCTATCCTAGACTTCCTCATATTATAGAGGTTGAGTTCCCAGAAGCAGGAAGCTATGCTTCAATTCCCAAGGTCTTTTAAGCTTCAAATTTGATAATATCATATTAATCAAAGCACAAGAACATTCTTAATGTGGGAGAGGACTATATAAGAAAATGGTTAAAAACAGAAAAAAAACTCATTTAGAACAGTTACTGAAAATCTAACATCATATGGTAATCTAGATTATTTTGTCTCAGAACATTGAAGACATGGTTTCACTGTAATTATACACTGTGCTGTAATTATAATTATTGTTTCTTTTAAAATGTTTTGGCCTTCTTTCTGGATGCTTGGATATGGTTTATTCACCTGTACATTCTTATTTTTAAGAGTTCTGGAAAAAATTTCAGTCATTATCTCCTTGAAAATGGTCTCTCCTTAAATTACCTTTATTTTCTTTTGTGATTTTTGTTAGACTTAAGCAAGACCTTTAAATTCAAATCTCCATATATTTTCAAATTATTATTATTATTTTAATTTCCATATCTTTACATTTCTGAGCTTCTATTTTGGTAATTTCTACTGGTGTATCTTCCACTTCATTAATTCTACTTTTAGTTGTCTATCCTGCTATTTTTCCTCTTATATGTGTGTGTGTGTGTGTGTGTGTGTGTGTGTGTATGCATGTGTTTGAGTAATTGTATTATTTTTCATATTTAGAAGTTCCACTTGTGTTTTGAAGTTGTATGTCAATTTCCAATATGCTAGACTTGATGGATGACTTTTGTGATGATGTCCTTTATTTTTTAACCATTATATGCATAGCTGCTCTATATTCTATATCTGAGTAATACAATAACTGAAGCCCTCAGAGCTCTAATTCTATTATCTTTTGTCCCCCTCTACTTACTTTCTGCAATTCAGTTTAGTTCAGTTCAGTTCAGTCACTCAGTCATGTCTGATTCTTTGCAACCCCAATGGACTGCAGCATGCCAGGCTTCCCTGTCCATCACCAACTCCTACAGCTTACTCAAACTCATGTCCATCCAGTCAGTGATGCCATCCAACCATCTCACCCTCTGTCACCCCCTTCTCCTCCCGCCTCCAATTTTTCCCACCATCATGGTCTTTTCTTCACATCAGATGTGAAGAATGAGTCAATTCTTCACATCAGGTGGCCAAAGTATTGGAGCTTCAGCCTCAGAATCAGCCCTTCTAATGAATGTTCAGGACTAATTTCCTTTAGGATTAACTTGTTATAGCTCATAGCAGTCCAAAGGACTCTCAAGAGTCTTCTCCAACACCAAGGTTCAAAAGCGTCAATTCTTTAGTGTTCAGCCTTCTTTATAGTCCAACTCTCACGTCCATACATGACTACTGAAAAACCATAGTTTGACTAGACAAAATTTTGTTGGCAAAGTAATGTCTCTGCTTTAATATGCTGTCTAGGTTGGTCATAGCTTTTCTTCCAAGGAGCAAGTGTCTTTTAATTTCACGGCTGCAGTCACCTGATGCAGAGAGCTGACTCGTTTGAAAAGACCCTGATGCTGGGAACGATTGAGGGCAGGAGGAGAAGGGGTTGACAAAGGATGAGATGGTTGGATGGCATCACCAACACAATGGACATGGGTTTGGGTGGACTCCGGGAGTTGGTGATGGATAGGGAGGCCTGGCGTGCTGCAGTTCATGGGGTCTCAAAGAGTCGGACATGACTGAGCGACTGAACTGAACTGAACTGAACTGAACTAGGTTGGTCACAGCTTTTCTTCCAAGGAGCAAGTGTCTTTTAATTTCATGGCTGCATTCACCATCTGCAGTGATTTTGGAAACCCCCAAAAAAGTCTCTCACTGTTTCCTTTCTTTCCCCATCTATTTGCCATGAACTGATGGGACCAGATGCCATGATCTTAGTTTTCTGAATGCTGAGCTTTAAGCCAACTTTTTCACTCCCTTCTTTCACTTTCATCAAGAGGCTCTTTAGTTCTTCTTTGCTTTCTGCCATAAGGGTGGTGTCATCTGCATATCTGAGGTTATTGATATTTCTCCCAGTATTCTTGATTCTATCTTGTGCTTCATCCAGCCCAGTATTTCTCATGATGTACTCTACACATAAGTTAAATAAGCAGGGTGACAGTATGCAGCCTTGATGTACTCCTTTCATGATTTGGAACCAGCCTATTGTTCCATGTCTAGTACTAACTGATGGTTCTTGACCTGCATACAGATTTCTCAGGAGGCAGGTCAGGTGGTCTGTTATTCCCATCTCTTGAAGAATTTTCCACAGTTTTTGTGATGCCCACAGTCAAAGTCTTTAGCGTAATCAATAAAACAGAATTAGATGCTTTTCTGGAACCCTATTCCTTTTTCAATCACCCAACAGATGCAAACAATTTGATCTCTGGTTCAAATTGCCAAAACTATTACTTTCTATAATAACAGCTTTTTTTTTTTTTAATATTATGAACTTTGTTGAATAGAACTTTACTACCTGTTAATTGTTTGGAGTTTTAAATAGATGGGAAACAATTCTTGCAAAAATGATTTACTTCTTCCATTTTTTTAGCAGTTATCTAGACCATTGAGCTACAATCAATAAGCATTCCCTATAGAGTCTCACTTCAGAGCTTAAGGCCAAATTTACCTTTACCATGCAGCCTAGAGATCAATTTTCAGATCAAGTTTCAGAACTCTACCTCTGGCATGTATGACCCGTCCACACTCTTTTTTTGGTTTTGTATTTATCTGGACCACAGTTTTTATTGTTTCTTTCTTAACTGATCTCCTTTTTTCATTTTTTTTAAGGGTGAAGACTACTTCAGACCTTTCTGTACCTTTTGTGAGACCTTCAATGTCTCATAACTAATATCTTTTAAAGTTTTAGTTGTTATAGGACTGAATGGTTACTTGAAGAATCTAAGTATCTATAATAAAAAATAGAGGTGTTACATGACTTTTTTAGTTATTAAGGATAAAGAAGAAGTTTCTCAAGTAGAGAAAACAGCGTGAATAAAACCACAAGAATAAGTCTAAATGTGCTTCATGTAATTCTAAGTTATGCAAGTTCTTCTGAAGTAGGTGTTAAGAGATACAAAAGCCTAGATGAAAGGAAATGCTTCTCTTCCATATACATATGCATGCTTTTCCATTTCTCTTAAAACACATTACAATCCTTGTGCATTTTGTTTTACCAAGGCCAAAACTGGTGAGAAATATCAATTAACACTTGGCCTTAGAATTACAGAGACAAAAGAGAGAGGTTGAAAATTTGATGACCTGGAGAATACACATTTAGTTCAGAAGGAATATCTGTTATTCAGCTCTATCTTCCTGTTGCCATTCAAAAGTAAAAGCCCAGTGTTTGCACATCTTTTGATATTTAAAACAAACCAAAAATTCAGATGTTTCTGAGAAATATGACTGTTTGGAAATGGGATAAATAACTTTAAATAATCCTATGCAGTTAATAGCTTGCACATTATCATTATCACATTATCAAAGTCTTTGCAGGCAGAACTAGCTTAATAATTGGTGATTTCCAACATGCAACCAATTGATGGAAAATGGCCAAAAAAAAAAAAAAAGGTGGAAATATTCGCTGGAACTACACACTAGAAGCCTTGCTAAAGTGTTATACTTTATTCAGTAACAATGGGAAAGTTATGGAGACTTTTAACATGGAAGTGGCAAGACATATAGTATTTCATAAAGAATAATCAATGTGATACAAAAGATGTACTAGAACAATGGTCTCTTTTTGATCATACACTCATAAATAAAAACTATTTGATTACATACTTTCTAATATACAGATAATTACTTGGTTGAAAGTATATACATTTCCTGTTGTGCTATATATGTATATTATAAAGTATATTCAAAAATAAAAATTTAAGAATGACAAAATTTAAATGATATAAATATTATTTTACAATGTATTTCTTATTGTGATACTTTGCATTAGCACTAGCCACTATCTCAAAGCACATATACATCATCATTAATAGTAGTGGATACAAATATGTATTCAAATATTTTTGCTAATATTAGCAACATTTGGAAAATTTCTTATATCTGATCTAATGTTGTTTTTATCTTGTAATGAGTGAAGAAGTGCTACTTTGAGGAGTGTGTGTTGAATTTTCATAAAATCCATTTGTATTTACAATATTAATGAAATTTTCCATCTTTAATTTCATCCCCATGAGAAATGGAATATTTCCTGCCATATCAGTAAACAAGGATGTCACAGTCATCAGCAATTGCAGCCCTCCAATATGACCAGGTGAGCCCTAAGTGAACTCAAGAAGGAGAATATCTTCTATCTAGCAGTAATCAGACTACAATCACTCCCTACTCTAAGTTCTGAGGAACTCAGGATATGTAGAGGATACTGGCCCAGGATAGCTGAGGTGCATATTAAAAGAATGATTTAAGTAAGCCCAGATTCTTACATGTCCCCATACATAGATTAACTTGGGATATCTGGTTTTCTTTAGTTTACAGAAAAATTTTGACATTCAGACTAGCTACTCTTTGATGAAAAATTTCTATATAACCTGCCTCTTCCCCCTGCCTCTTCAGAGCAATTCTTTCAGGGTTACTTGAGGTGCTGTCTCCCGGACTTGAAGTCTTAAAATTTCTTACTGAATAAAACACAACTCTAAACTTTTAGATTGTGAATATTTTTAACTCAACATCTAACATATTTTTAGGGACTTTGGTCAATGCTGATCATTCGTTTCCTTAAAAATAGAAAATATAGTCTTTAAATTCACTGAACTGGAATGAATAAACCACAATATCTAATGCAAGCTGAAGAAAAATGAAGAGTGAAGGCTCGAAATCCTCCATATTGTGGCCCCCCTCTCTTTCTTCAAGATAACATGTCTCCCACTGTCAGGGTACATTCAACTTTAAGGGATCCAATATGTTGTTTTCTTCCCTTGTGTGCCATTTCTCAAGGACTCTCTGTTCCTTATCAGTTCCTGGAAAACAGGAACGAGCAGAGCTGCACGCAGTTCTCAGGACTGAGATCATGGGAAAGAGCACCTGCTTGGATTCCCTTCAGTGACTTCCTTCAGTGACTCTCTTCAGTGACCTTTTACTTAAAGGACTATTCATTTTGTTGCAACTGGTGGAATTTCATTCTTTTTAATGGCTGAGTAATCATTTTATTGAAGATATATAAGCATGCATTTCTGCAAATAAAGTACCCTTGTTTCA
Source organism: Cervus canadensis (assembly GCF_019320065.1). Taxonomy (NCBI): domain Eukaryota; kingdom Metazoa; phylum Chordata; class Mammalia; order Artiodactyla; family Cervidae; genus Cervus; species Cervus canadensis. The sequence continues at coordinate 85,238,455 of NC_057419.1, forward strand.
CTGGAGTCTTGGGTCCCCTGTGTCCTTCTTCTCATCGACTCCAGTCCCCAGGTCCTAGTCTACAAAGACCGTGACATCACACTATTGTCAAATAAACATATACTTATAAATTGAGTTGTAGGCCAGCATCAACATGTATGTTAAATATTGGTGAAAAACAAGCTTCTTTCTGATTTTTAAGACATCAAATCAATGTAACACAAATCTATGATTTTCTGTCTTGAAATCTAGAGGACCATTTTGAGTACTTTGAGTACTTTAGAGTTATTTTGTTTCTATATAGAAATGACTAGCATAGAATAAGTATTACTTGAAATGAAGGAACAATTAACGAGATACTTTTATAGTTCATGAATGTGTCATGAAAGATTGAACTAGGTTTCTGGAATGTATTCTGGATATAGAGTCTTATGTGAGAAACATTGTAATGGAAAAATTGATAATACTTATTGAATCATTCAATGTAGAGAGTGATGTAGAAAGACATAAAAATAACTCTGAAGTTTCAACACTGAAAATAAGAACAGTAATTACTGGGCTGGTCAAAAGTTCATAAAATCCAAATGACCATTTTGGTCAACCCAATATCAAAAAAATCAGGTTTGGCGCTTTGATTATGGTCTTGGATTTTTGACATTTTGAGAATGAGGATTTGGTGGAGCATCAAAATATGAACAGTCAGCTATCAAAAAGAAATATGAGAAGAATGTCCCAGAGAGTATATCTTTCCCTTTATGTTTTTTTTTTTTTTTAGTTTTTTTTTTTTTTATTGAAGGATAATTGCTTTACAGAATTTTGCTGTTTTCTGTCAAACCTCAACATGAAATCAGCCACAGGTATACATATATCCCCTCCCTTTTGAACCTCCCTCCTTTCTCCCTCCCCATCCCACCCCTCTAGGTTGATACAGAACCCCTTTGAGTTTACTGAGCCATATAGAAAATTTGCCTTGGTTATCTATTTTACATACAGTAATGTAAGTTTCCACATTACTGTTTCCATTTATCTCACCCTTTCCTCTCCTATCCCTATGTCCATAAGTCTATTCTCTATGTCTGTTTCTCCATTCAGTTCAGTTCAGCTCATTTTGCTGCCCTGTAAATAATTCTTCAATACCATTTCCCTAGATTCCATACACATGCATTAAAATATGATATTTATTTTTCTCTTTCTCATTCACTTCACTCTGTATAATAGGGTCTATGTTCATCCACCTCTTCAGAACTAACACAAATGTGTTCCTTTTTATGACTGAGTAATATTCCATTGTGTATATGTACCACACTTCTTTTTCATTCATCTGTTCATGGATATTTAGGTTGCTTCCATGTTCTAACTATTGTAAATAGTGCTACAATGAACAATGGGATACATGTGTCTTTTTCAATTTTGGTTTCTTCTGGGTATATGCCTAGGGGTGTGATTGCTGTGTCATATGATGGTTTTATTCCTAGTATTTAAAGGAATCTCCATATCGTCTTCCATATTGGCTGTATCAATTTACATTCCAACCAACAGTGCAAGAGTGTTCCCTATTCTCCACACCCTCTCCAACATTTATTGTTTGTAGACATTTTGATGATAGCCATTCTGACAGGTGTGAGGTGTTATCTCATTGTGGTTTTGATTTGCATTTCTCTAATAATGAGCAATGTTGAGCATCTTTTCATGTGTTTGCTAGCCATCTGTATGTCTTCTTTGGAGAAATGTTTGTTTAGGACTTTTTCCCACTTTTTGATTGGACTGTTTCCTTTTCTGGCATTGAGTTGCATGAGCTGCTTGTATATTTTGGAAATGAATCTTTTGTCAGTTGTTTCATTTGCTATTATTTTCTCCCATGCTGAGGGTTGTCTTTTCATCTTGCTTATATTTTACTTTGCTGTGCAAAGCTTTTAAGTTTAATCAGGCCCCACTTGCTTACTTTTGTTTTTATTTCTGTTAATCTAACAGGTGAGTCATAGAGGATCTTGCTTTGATTTATGTCATCAAATGTTCTGCCTATGTTTTCCGCTAAGAGTTTTATAGTTTTTGGTCTTATGTTTAAGTCTTTAATCCATTTTGAGTTTATCTTTGTGTGTGGTGTTATGTGAGGTGGTGTTCTAATTTCATTCTTTTACAAGTAGCTGTCCAGTTTTCCCAGCACCATTTATTGAAGAGTCTGTCTTTGCCCCATTGTATATTCTTGCCTCCTTTGTCAAAAATAAGGTACCCGTAGGTGCATGGGTTTATTTCTAGGCTTTCTATCTTGTTCCATTGGTCTATATTTCTGTTTTTGTGCCACTACCATACTGTCTTGATGATTGTAGCTTTGTAGTATAATATGAAGTCGGGAAGGTTGATTCCTCCAGCTCCATTCTTCTTTCTCAAGACTGCTTTGGCTATTCAGGGTCTTTTGCTTTTCCATATGAATTGCAATTTTTTTTCTTCTAGTTCTGTGAAAAATGTCATTGGTATTTTAATTGGTAATTTGATAGTGTTCACATTCAACCTGTAGATTGCATTTGGTAGTATAGTCCCTTTCACAATATTTATTCTTCCTACCCAAGAACATGGAATATCTCTCCATCTGTTTATATGTCATCTTTGATTTCTTTCATTAGTGTCTCATAATTTTCTGTGTACAGTTCTTTTGTCTCAGGTAAATTTATTCCTAGATATTTAATTCTTTTTGTTGCAATGGTGAATAGGATGGATTCTTTAATTTCTCTTTCTGATTTTTCATTGTTAGTATATAGAAATGCAAGTGATTTCTGTGTATTGATATTTTATCCTGCAACTTTGCTAAATTCACTGATTTGCTGTAGTAATTTTTTGATACTTTTTGTAGGGATGCCTATTTATAGTATCATATCTGCAAACAGTGAGAGCTTTACTTCTTGGTTTTGATTCTGGCTTCCTTTTATTTCTCTTTCTTCTCTGATTGCTGAAGTTACAACTTCCAGAAATGTGTTCAATAATAGTGGTGAAAGTGGACACTCTTGTCCTGTGCCTGATCTTAGGGGGAATGCTTTCAGTTTTTCACCATTAAGAATAATGTTTGCTGTAGGCTTATTGCATATAGCCTTTACTATGTTGAGGTAGGTCAGTTCTGTGCCCATTTTTTTGGAGAGTATTAATCATAAATGAGTGTTGAATTTTGTTAGAGGCTTTTTCTGCATCTATTGAGATTATCACATGATTTTTAACTTTCAATTTGTTAATAACGGTGTATCACATTGATTGATTTGTGTATATTGAAGAATGCTTGCATTCCTGGAATAAATCCAACTTGATCATGGTGCATGAGCTTTTTGATGCGTTGCTGAATTCTGTAGCTAAAATTCTGTTGAGGATTTTTGCATCTATTCTCATCAGTGATATTGGCATGTAGTTTTCTTTTTGTGTGTGTGTTGTCTTTGTCTGTTTTGGTATCAGGGTAATGGTGGCCTTGTAGAATGAGTTTGGAAGTGTTCAAAAGAATTTTAGAAGGATAGGCATTAGCTCTTCTCTAAATGTTTGATAAAATTATCCTGTGAAGCCGTCTGGCCCTGGGCTTTTGTTTTTTGGGAGATTTTTTTTATCACAGCTTCATTTTCAGTGCTTGTAATTCGGTTGTTCCTAATTTCTATTTCTTCTGGTTCACTCTTGGAAGATTGAGATTTCCTAAGAAGCTGTCCATTTCTTCCAGGTTATCCATTTTATTGCCATAGAATTATTCATAATAGTCTCTTATAATCCTTTGTATTTCTGCATTGTCTGTTGTAACCTCTCCTTTTTCCTTTCTAATTTTGTTGATTGACTCTTCTCTCTTTTTTTTCTTGATATGTTTGGCTAAGGTCTGTCAATTTTGCTTATTTTCTCAAAGAACCAGCTTTTAGTTTTATTAATCTTTACTATTCTGTCTTTCATTTCTTTTTCATTTATTTCTGCTCAGATCTTTATGATTTCTTTCCTTCTACTAATCTTGTGTTTTTTTTTTTTTTATTGTTTTACTTTTTCCACTTGTTTTAGATGTAAAGTTAGGTTGTCTATTCGATTTTTTCTCATTTCTTTTTTATTTAATATACATTTATTTGTTTTAATTGGAGGCTAATTGCTTTACAATATTGTAGTGATTTTGCCATACATTGACATGAATCTGCCACAGGTGTAGGATTGTATTGCTATAAACTTCCCTCTTAGAACTGCTTTTGCTGCACCACATAGAATTTGAGTGGTCGTGTTTTCATTGTCATTTGTTTCTAGAATTTTTTTGTTTGACCTTTTGATTTATTTAGTAACCTGTTGGTTATTTAATAATGTGTTGTTTAATCTCCATGTGTTTCTGTTTCTTACAGTTTATTTTTTTTTTTCTTTTAACTGGTATCTAGTTTCATAGTGTTGCCATCAGAGAAGATGCTTGATATGATTTCAATTTTCTTAAATTTACTGAGTTTTAATTTATGACCCGAGATAGGGTCTATCCTGGAGAATGTTCCATGTGCACTTGAGAAGGTGTATTCTTCTGCATTTGGATGGAGTGTCCTGAAGATGTCAATGAGATCCATCTCATCTAATGTATCATTTAAGCCTTATGTTCCTCATTAATTTTCTGTTTTGATGATCTGTCCTTTGGTGTGAGTGGGGTGTTAAAAATCTCCTACTATTATTGTGTTACTGTCAGTTTCTCATTTTATGTCTTTTAGTGTTTGGCTTATGTACTGAGGTGCTCTTATGTTGGGTGTATAAGTATTTAAAATTGTTATGTCTTCCTCTTGGACTGATCTTTGATCATTAAGTCATATCCTTCCTTATCTCTTGTAATCTTTATTTTAAGGTCTATTTTGTTTGATATGCAGATTTCTAGATTCCAGCTTTCTTTTGTTTCCCCTTTGCATGGAATATATTTTTCTATCCATTCACTTTCGGTTTATATGTGTCTTTAGGTCTGAAGTAGGTTTCTTGTAGACAGCATATATATGGGTCTTGTTTTTGTATTCATTCACCCAGTCTGTGTTTTTTGGTTGGAGCATTTAATCCATTTGCATTTAAATTAATTATTGACATATATGTTCCTATTGTCATTTTTTTAATTGTTTGGAATTTATTATGTAGATCCTTTTTCTTCTCTTGTATTTCTTGATTATATAAGTCCCGTTAACATTTGTTGTAATGCTGGTTTGGTGATACTGAATTCTCTTAACTTCTGCTTGTCTGAAAAGCTTTTGATTTCTCCATCAATTTTGAATGAGATCTTTGCCAGGTACAGTATCTTAGTTGTAGATTTTTCCCTTTCAGTACTTTAAATATATCCTGCCGTTCCCTCTCTCCTGCAGAATTTCTGCTGAAAGATCAGCTGTTAAGTGTATCGGGTTTCCCTTGTATAATACTTATTGCTTTTAATATTCGTTGTGTTTAGTCTTTGTTAGTTTCGATTAGTATGTGTCTTGATGTGTTTCTCCTTGGGTTTATCCTGTATGGGACTCTTTGGATTCAAAATCCTCTTGGATTTGATTGGTTATTTCCTTTTCCATGTTGGAGAAATGTTTAATCATAATCTCTTCAAAAATTTTCTCATACCCCTTCTTTTCCTCCTCTTCATCTGGGACCCCTATAATTCAAATGTTGGTGAGTTTAATATTTCCCCAGAGGTCTCTGACACCATCCTCCATTCTTTTCATTCTTTTTATTTTATTCTGCTCTTTAGCAGTTATTTCCACCATTTTATCTTCCAGCTCACTTATCCATTCTTCTGCCTCAGATATTTTGCTATTGATTCCTTCTAGAGTATTTTTAATTTCAGTAATTGTGTTGTTTGTCTCTGTATGTTTATTCTTTAATTCTTCTAGGTCTTTGTTAATGGATTCTTACATTTTCTCCATTTTGTTTTCAAGGATTTTTATCATATTTACTATCACTATTCTGAATTCTTTTTCAAGAAGTTTGTCTATTTCCTCTTCATTTATTTAGAGTTCTGTGTTTCTAGTTTGTTCCTTGGTTTGTGTAGCATTTCTCTCCCTTTTCATTATTGTTTTTTTCTTTAATTTAGTGTGTTTGATGTCTCCTTTTCCCAGGCATCAAGGTTTAATTTTTTCTTCCTTTTGATTTCTGCCCTCTTAAGTTTGGTCCAGTGGTTTGTGTAAGTTTCATATAGGGTGAGATGTTTGCTGAGTTTTTGTTTGTTTTTCCTCTGATGGGCAAGGCTGAGTGAGGTGGTAATCTTGTTGCTGATGATTTGGTTTGTATTCTTGTTTTGTTTGTTTTTTAGATGAGGCATCCTGCACAGAGTGCTCCTGGTGTTTGGTTGATGCCGGGTCTTGTATTGAAGTTGTTTCCTTTGTGTGCGTTCTCACTATTTGATACTCCCTAGGGTTATCTTTTGGTAGTCTACAGTCTTGGAGTCAGTGCTCCCACTCCAAAGGCTCAGGGCTTGATCTATGGTTAGGAACAAAGATTCCACAAGTGGTTTGTTATGGCATTACGTGAGATTAAAAGAAATATCCAAAAACGAGAAACCAAAGATGAACTCCAGACAAATTGCAGTTAGAAAACCAAGCAAATAGTAATTAAAATATTGGAATATACACAAATACCTATACACCCATGAACAAATTCAAAACAATCCAACAAAAATAAAGTACAGTAGATTGACCTGGAGAACAAAGTAAATCAAAAATTGTATTTATCATTAAGAACAAAACTAACTAAAGTAAAAAGTGGAAAACAAGCCTAAAGCAAAATGTCAGGTAGGGAATAAAGTAATAAAAAAAAAAAACCTAACAAATATGTTGACAGGAAAAGAAAGAAAGAAAAGAAAGTATAGTTATGCAAAGTTAAATAGAGGGAGATAAAGAAGATTTATATACATTTGAGATTAGCCGCAAGGGGAAAAGAAAAGTAGGAAAGGCAAATGAAGGAATAAGTGTACAAAAAATATAATAGGTTTAAAAAATATATAAAAGTTAAAATTATAAAAAAAGAGAAAAAGGAAAAACAAATAAAAAAGGAACACTCCACAGAACTGCAAAAGCCCAACATAGAAACAGAGGTTTATAACAATAAAAAGTGTGGCTTAATATACACATATACATATACACCCATAAGGAAAATCAAAACAGTCCAACAAAAATAAAGTACAATAGACTGATTCAGAGAACAAAGGAAATAAAAAATTATGTCTACCAGAACAAAACTAACTAAAGAACAAGCAGGAAAACAAAACTAAAACAAGGTGCCAATTGGAGAATAAAACAATGTAAATAAAACTAACAAATATGTTGAGAGGAAAGAAAGAATAGATGTGCAAAGCTAAATAGAGGTAGATAAAGAAGGTTTATATACACTAAAGATTAACTGCAAGGGGAAAAGAACAGAAGGAAAAGCAAACAAAGGAATAAATGTAGAAAAAAATAATAATAAGATTATAAAACTAAAAATAGAAAAAAAGAGAGAGAGAAAAAAGGAAAACTCCCCAGAATTACAAAAGCCAAACATAGAGGCAGAGGTTTTAACAACAATAAAACAAATGTAACTGAGGAAAAAAAAAAAAAAAAGCTCAAGAGTTTAGATTTTTTTTTTCATTTATTTTTTTTATTAGTTGGAGGCTAATTACTTTAC
>NC_057419.1:85246129-85248262 GCF_019320065.1 Cervus canadensis
AATATAGTTTTGGAAGAACATTTGCTTCAGTTTATCTTCCCAGAAAAAGAAGAAAAAAAAAAAAGCAATAGGGAAAAAAAGAAAAAAAAAAAAAAAGATTCAAAGCCAGGTTCTTCTGAAGCTGTGGTTAATATATGAAAGTTTTATAGTTCAGTTGCCTAGTCTCTTTCTGCTCTCAAAGTGAGTGGGCAGTATTTCAAGCAAATTGACTAAATCTGAAAATAATTGTTCAATAAGTTGATATCTACTTGCTACAAAACAAAACAATAACTGAAAAAAATTTCCCCAAAGGTATTTTACATTCCACTTCCCCACATATATAATTTTACATGCAATATTTTGATATTTGCCAATGGATACCTTCATAAGGGCTTCCCTGGTGGCTCAGATGGTAAAAAAGCTGTCTGCAATGCAGGACACCCAGGTTCAACTCTTGGGTTGGGAAGATCCCCTGGAAGAGGAAATGACAATGTCCTCCAGTAATCTTGCCTTGAGAATCCCATGGATGGAGAAGCCTGGTGGACTACAGTCCATGAGTTCACAAAGAGTCAGACTCAACTTAACAACTAATCACACCTTCAGTGAGGTTTAGAAACTTTTATTAGGTATTGGTATATTTGGACAATTTCTATTACTATCACTTCAACTATAAATCTTCCACTGGTTTTGTAAGGTATTTTGGGAAATTGATGACAGTTTGATAGCTTTTTTGTTAGGTTCATGATTAATTACAGGAAAAACTAAATTACATTTGAGAAGGATAGGGAAATTAATGTTTTAAAAGTTAAGAAATCTTATCTAGAATCTCCATAAAAAATTGGTCCTATCAGTATTTTTGTTTGCATAGGCTCTAAGATATTGTGAAGAGCTTATAACAATGCACCTCTATTTATGTAACCTAAAGGCAAATATATAAAATCTTTGTGAGCACATTCATTCTTAAGAACAAATATTAAATAAATTTATTAAGATTTCAGAAACTAAATTTCCAAGAAAAACTGTCAGAACGAAGTCTCACCCATCACCAGCATTATGCCTAGCCTGGACTACCACACCATCTATTGGGTCATCTTCCTTTATTCAACACCATTTCCCACTTCTTAAAGGTGAGATATCTCTTCAAGAAAATTGGAGATATTAAGGGAACAATTCATGCAAGGATGGGCACAATAAAGGACAGAAAGAGTAAGGACCTAACACATGCAATAGAGATTAAGAAGAGGTGGCAAGAGTACACAGAAGAACTATACTAAAAAGGGCTTAATGATTCAGATAATAACCATGATGGTGTGATCACTCACCTGGAACCAGACATCTTGGAGTGTGAAGTCAAGTGGGCCTTAGGAAGCATTGCTACAAGCAAAGCTAGTGGACGTGGTTGAATTCCAGCTGAGTTATTTAAAATCCTAAGAAGATGAGGCCATTAAAGTGCTGCACTTAATATGTCAGCAAATTTGGAAAACTCAGCAGTGGCCACAGGACTAGAAATGGTCAGTTTTCATTCCAATCCCAAAGAAAGGCTATGCCAAAGAATGCTCAAACTACCATACAATTGGACTCATTTCATATACTAGCAAGGATACGCTCAAAATCCTTTGAGCTAAGTTTCAGCAGTAAGTGAACTGAGAACTTCCAAATGTACAAGCTGGATTTAGAAAAGGCAGAGTAGGAACCAGAGAATAAATTGCCAGCATTCATTGGATCATGGAGAAAGCAAAGGAATTCCAGAAAAAAAAAAATATTTATTTCTGTTTGTTGACTATGCTGAAGTCTTTGACCATGTGGATCACAACAAATTGTGGAAAATTCTTCAAATATTAGAATATCAGATCACCCTACCTATCTCCTGAGAAATCTGTATGCAGGTCAGGAAGCAACAGCTAGAATTGGACATGGAACAATGGACTGGTTCCAAATTGGGAAAGGAGTATGACAAGCCTGTATATTATCGCCTTGCTTATTTAACTTCTATGTAGAGTACATCATGTGAAATGCTGAACTGGATAAATTACAAGCTGGAATCAAGACTGCCGGGAGACATATCAACAACCTTAGATATGCTGATGATACCACTCTAACGGCAGAAAATGAAGAGGTTCTAAAGAGCTTCTTCTTCTTCTTTTTTTTTTTTTT
>NC_057419.1:85248272-85255760 GCF_019320065.1 Cervus canadensis
GAGGGTTCCCTTTCTCCACACCCTCTCCAGCATTTATTGCTTGTGGACTTTTGGATAGCAGCCATCCTGACTGGCGTGTAATGGTACCTCATTGTGGTTTTGATTTGCATTTCTCTGATAATGAGTGATGTTGAGCATCTTTTCATGTGTTTGTTAGCCATCTGTATGTCTTCTTTGGAGAAATGTCTGTTCAGTCTCATAGTTAGATTTTATAATGCCAATACAAGAACTACAACAGGGCGGGGGTTGGGGGGAGGAAAAAGAAAAAGAAAATCCAAAAGAATCTACAGAATAACTCAAAACATAAGAATAATAAATGTTTTCCCTGAGTCACTGCTGTCAGAGTCCTTTCCATCACTGGGAGTCATTGTCCACCTCACCTCTCTAGGATGCCTTACATCACTGTGCAGATCTCTGGACCTGTTGTGGGGGCAGCTCAGATTCTAATCTTGTCCTACTCTTCTGTACTCTTGCCTCCAATGTCCACAGCTACCAGAACTAGTGTGTTTTCTTTTGTGGGATTTCTCACTATGACCTTTTATATAGTTCATAGACACGAAGTCTGCCTAGTTGATCATATGGATTTAATCTGCAGCTTGTACAGCTGGTGGGAAGGTTTTGGGTCTTCTTCCTTAGTCACACTGCCCCTGGGTTTCAATTGTAGCTTTATCTTCATCTCTGCATGTGAGCTGTCCACTGGGGTTTGCTCCTGAGGCTGCCCTGGGGAACTTGGGTTTGCCCCTGTGAGGGTCAGGTGTGGAGGTGGTGCAGCTGCTAGGGTTGCAGGGGTTCTGGTGGCACCATGTACTCAGGGGAGTTGGTGGCTAGGGCAGCAGAACTACAGAGTTCTAGAAGGGTATGGCAACCAGTATTGGCCAATACTCTCCAGTATTCTTGCCTGGAGAACCTCCCCCCGCCCCCGACAGAGAAGTCTGGCAGGCCAGTTTACAAGGTTGCAAAGAGCCGGACACTACCTAAGTGACCCTGTGCACATAGATGTAAGACTGTTTTTGGTCTGTGGCAGCTCTGCCCCAGTGAGAGTTGAGTATGCAGGTGATGCAGCTGCTTGGCTTGCGGGGACCCTGGTGGTGCCAAGTGTGCAGGAACACGGACTGCCTCTGCTGCAGGAGTTATGGCCTTATCAGTGTCTTTTTTCAAGCCTCTTGTAGCTGGCAATCAGAAGGCCTCTTTGACCAATCTTTTTCCATAGCTCTGCCAGTTCAGGCACTTAGAGGACTCTCTTCCCTGGGGTCTTTCTCTGTTGTTCAGCATGTCATTCACATAGAGGGGTCCCCCTGGCTGGGGTCCTACTCTGTAGATCAGCATGTTATACACTTAAAGGAGCACCCTGGGTGGGGTCCTACTCTGTAGTTCGGTGCATCAGGTGCTTGATGGGCCAGCTTCTCTATTGTTCAGCTTCCAATGCTGGCATGTGGGGGGAGAGAGGCTATGGTGATGCCTCCTCCCCCTACGTGTGACTCAGCAGAATTGTCTTGCTTCCATGGCTGCCCGGCTTTCCTCTACAGGCAATTCCCACCACAACCTCCTTCCTCACATCCCCTCAATCTGTCTCTTCACAGTCAACAGCAGCCTTCGCCCTGGGATTGCTCCACAACCACTACACTCCAGCTCCCAGCCTCTGCACCTTCCAAGGGGTCTACCTCCCTGTCCGGGCTATGTATGGCTGCAGCAAAGACTGTTTGATTCTCATTCCATTTAGGCTGCCACAGATCAGCTGTTTCCCTCTCAGCCTAAAATGTTTCTCTTCTGACTCAGACAGTTGCCTTGATATGGGGATCGGACCCCTGCTTCAGTTCCCCCACCCACCAAGGGCAGGTCCAGTCCTACTAATGCTCCTGTTTTTTCCCCTAGTTCCTTCAACCTACCAAGTTTTGTGTGGGTCTATATATTCTTTTCCACTGGCCAGATAGTCCTGTCTGCTCTCACCTGGTGTTCTGCATGCCCTTCTGTGTCTGAAGGTGTATTCCTGATATATCCATGGAGAGAGATGTACTCCATGTTCACCTACTCTTTCACCATCTTGTTCTCCCCAAGAGGTTTTTAACCAAGTACATAAACTTCACTTAGATGTGACAAATAAGATATTGAAATTAATTAATTCTCTAAGGAACAAGTGAAATAAAATCAAGGATACAACCTTATATTTAAGGAGCAGGAGAAAAAAGTTGTTATTAGAAAAACAACAAAAAGCTCCGTTGAAAAGGTGAGAGGAAAAAACAGTAATGAATGGTTACAAATAAAATTAAGAGCATTTCAATAAAAAGCAGGTTGGTTAGTGAACTACTGCAGGGAAATCAATTTTAATGAGAGCTAAGCTATTGGTTTTATCATTTGGGGATCATTCCAGAGAATAGTTTCAGTACTGAGGTAAAGAAAGGAAACAGATTACAAAGAATTTGGGTGGACTGATGGTGCCAAAATAGAGAGAATGGTTGCATACTATTTTAGAGAAATTTATGTTAACAAGAAGCTAGAGACAGGCTGGACTTTATGAGAACAGGATTAGTGAGCTGGTGGTGAAGTTAATTGTACTACCAACTGAAATCTCAATAATGATTTTTGAAACAACTGTTCCTGAGGAAATCACTCAAACAAAGATATCTCAACTGTAGGATATTTAAGGAGTGATCAGCCCTTCTCCTGGACATTTTCCATGAAAATAAAAGGACAGAATTCTCATTCTCTGGGCCTCACCCTGAGCAAATGGTTCTAGTTCTAGTAAAGGTAGGGTACAAGTAAGTGGAAACAGCAGGGAGAATAGTCAGTGAGTTAAGATGTGGCAGAACCCCAGTACTCGAATAGGAATTTTACAGAAAAGAAAAAGAAAGAAAGAAAAAAAAAAAAAAGTCATCTGTGAGAATTAACAAACATGGATCGAGACAGAAACACAGTTCTATTGAATGAAGTAACTTGGGTATGGACAGTATAACTGTGATTTCAGGGAAATCCATGAGTCTGTGGGTATCCATCAGTGAGCCAGATTTTAGGTTGTTTGGCAGTACAACATGGATTGGGGGAAAGCAACACATTTATACATAGCTATGCAAGTGTGTGTGCCAAGTTGTTTCCGTCATCTCCATCTCTTTGCAGCCCTATGGACTGTAGCCTGCTAGGCTCCTCTGTCCATGAAATTCTCCAAGCAAGAATACCGCAGTGGGTTGCCATTCCCTCATCCAGAAGTTCTTCCCAAACGAAGGATCGAATTCCTTTGTCCTGTGGATGCTTCATTTCAGGCAGATTCTTTACCACTGAGCCACCGGGGAAGCCCTTAACTATTACTATTCATATCACCAGAAACTGAGCTAAGGCCATTGATATCAAGCTTGCAAATCAGAAGTATGTATCTGGGAACAGCAAGCAAAGCAGAAGCTGAGAAACAAAAGTATCTCTTGACAAGAAGGGGTAAGGTTTAAATTTTGTGTTGTTCAACGGAACCTGAGCCTATACATGACAGAGGGGAAATAAGATAATTAAACACTGAGATAAAGTATAGCATTTATGGAAGGAAGTAATAAAATAAGTGGGAGGAAATAAAGTTAAGATGACATTTCCATTTTCATTAACAAAATAAAAGCTATTTAAACAGTGGATTTTTTTTAATATACCTATGCACATATAGAATAATGATTAACAAATGTAGGGTTTTGTCTCTGTGGAGCATTCAATTTAGTAGGATATGAGTAAATAAATGAATATTGTCATAAGACATCTATGGAAAAGAACAGGAGGTTGTTGAAAAAAGAATAACATGGGGGAGAGATGGATAAGGAGACCAATTTAGATCAGGTTGTCAAGGAAGTTCTGTTTTAGGAAGTTTCTTTAGAGCTAAGACTTTAATGAATGGGTTGAACAGAGTTTACCTAGCAGGAAAGCATCTCAAGTAGAAAAATAAGAAGGGAAAAAGCTCTGAAAAGAGAATGAGTTTGGGATGTTGAGAATCAGAAAGGAAATCAGTGGGGCTGGAGCATTTAGTGTGAGAGAGGAAGTAGTCAGAGAAGACATGAGAAAATGAGTAGAGGTTCAGTTCATGCAGAGTCTTATAGGTGGTAGTAAGGAGTTTGGATGTAAATTTCTAAGTGTGAAGGGAAAAGGCACTGGAGGATTAAACAGGAGACCGGAATCACCTGATTTACATTTTAAAAGATTATGTGCTGTGTGGAGAATGGAATTAGGAGGGAAGGGAGTTTGGATGCAGGGGACCAAATTTGAGGCTATTTAAAAATCTAGCCAAGAGATGAGAATGGCTTGTACTAGGCTGGTGGCAGTAGAGAGGGAGAGAAATTGACATGTGAGATATATTTTGGAAGTAGCAATAGAAGTTGCAGGACTTGCTGATAGAATAGGTGTGGGTTAAGAAGGAGAGACTGGTGTCCAGAAAGACTAGGTTTCTGGTTCAAGCAGTTACTTGATGTGCCAAATAAGCACATTTAAAAATAGGTTTAAAAAGGAATACCAATTTAATCAATTTGGCAGGCAAAAATCAAATGATCAAAATGGCAATTTATTTCATTTACTGACTGACATTCTTTTATGATGAGGTTGAAATTGAGTAGTGGATTAGAATGACCTGCACTTGGATAATTTCCTGCTCATCATTTTTCAAACATGACTAAACAATAAAGACACCTGTGAAACAGGATTCTAGCCTTGAATTTCTGTCCTTAAATATCAAAATAAAACTGTTGAAACTGTTGAAATTGTATTGAAGTAGGTAGGAAGATTTTAAAATACTATCTACTACAAAATTCTTCAAAATGCAGACATATTTTAGCAAGTCCCTTCAAACTCTGTATTGCTTTCCACGAGGCAACTTGGAAAGACAGAATGACAGTAACAATCAAAATAAGGCATATTAATCTGTATGTCTAAGACTATAAAATATATATGCAGACCAAATATAAGAAATTGACCTAGTCGATCTCCAGAAATTCAAATCTTTGTTACAATAAGAACATGTCTCTAGGTATTATCCTTACTATAATGGTTTTGATTAAACAAGATATTTCCTTTCTGCTTTGATTAAAGCTGGATACTGGATAATTTGTGAAGTATGAAAACCTGACCTTTCAAATTCCTTTAGTCTATTGTTCATTTTGTTTACGTTCTTGTTTCATGTATACTTTTAAGGAGACTAATTTTTTATTTTTGCTTTCTTTATCCCCTTCTTCTGCTCTAATTGTGGCATCCTACATAAGACTAACATTTTCTTTACCCTGATTTTGTGAGTGTTTTTTTTCCCTGTTTTGCTTCTTCAGACTCCTCTAAATATAAAAACTTAACAGATTTACAGATAATGTGATGCTATAATTAAAATCTTATTAGATTCACAAGAAAAATACTAGAGCTAATAATGAATTCAGCAAAGTTACTGGACGCAAGGTCAGCATGGAAAAATCATTTGTGCTTTTATACAACAACAAGGAATGAACAGTCTGACGAATAAATTAAGAAAATAATTTTATTTGTAATACCATCCAAAAAATTAAAATACCTCAGAATAAATTCAACTAATGAGTTGAAAGACTTAAGCATGGAAAATTCCAAAATATTGCTTTAAGAAATTAAACAAGACAAAAATAAGTGTAAAAAACATCCCATGTTTATAGGTTATAAGATTTAATGACGTTTAGATGGCAATATTACCCAAAATGATCTGAAGATTCAATATAGTCCCTATCAATGTCCTAAAACCCTTTTTACCAGAAATGGAAAAGCCAATCCTCAAATTCATATGGAAGTAAAAGATCTCAAATAGGATAAATAAATAAATAAGTCATGAAAAAGAAGAACAAAGTTGGAGAACCCACGCTTCCTGATTTCAAAACTTACTACAAAGCCACAGTAATAAAAGCAGTGTGATACTGACATAAAGATAGACATAGAGACCAATAGAATAGGGTCTAGAAGTCAGAAATAATCACATATATTCCTGGTAAATTGATTTTCAACAAGGATGCCAAGATCATTCAATGAAGAAAGTATAGTCTCTTCAACAAATGGTACTCAGACAACTTGATATTCACATGGAAATGAATGAAGCTGGAGTGGTGTGAAAGTGAAAGTGTTATTTGCCCAGTCGTGTCCGACTCTTTGTGAATCCGTGGACTATAACCCTCCAGGCTCCTCTGTCCATGGAATTCTCCAAGCAAGAATACTGGAGTGCATTGCCATTTCCTTCTCAAGGGAATCTTCCCAACCCAAGGATTGAACCTGGGACTCCCACATTACAGGTAGATTCTTTACCATCTGAGCTGCCAGGAAATACTGGAGTGGTATCCCTCATCATAAACAAAAATTAACTCAAAATTCATTAAAGACCTAAATATAAGAGCTGAAACTCTAATACTTATAGAATAAAATTGAGGGTTTTGTGCTCTTTGTGACCTTGGATTTGGCAATAAATTGTTAGACATGACACCAAAAACTTTATCAAAATTAAAAATATTTTGTGCACCAAAGGACATTATCAAGAAATTGGAAGACAACCTCCAGAAGGGGGAAGTCTTTGTAAATTTGTAGAGGAGGGGTAATAATGCTTTAACACAAATAATTGGAAGGTGGGAATTTCTGGCAGGGCCAGTTTGATAAATATTATTGGCTATGGAGGTTTTCTGACCTCCTTGTTTAATACAAGTATAAATGGACCTTTCCTTACTGGAGAATTTTAGTGTACTGGTAATGATAGTACTTCATGATTTTTGCCATATTTTGATGGTTTCAAATCCTAAATATATTCAGAGCTGAAATATAGTGCTCAGAGGATGTTTACTGCACAACCAAAGCTTTATTTCTGTAAGCAAGTGTTCTTAAGTGGCAGCAGTTTTGAACCCCACATTTTTAGAAATATTATGATGTGTATACATTGTAAAAGGCTTTGTCTTTTATAATGGGAGAGCACCTAGGGCTTCTGAAGCTGGCTCATTGATAAGTAGCCAGTCTGTCACCCTTCCATTTAAAAGCTTTCTTTGTTTTTGTGCTTCTATAAATGGACCGCTTTAATTGGAAACATCTGTGTCTGGCTTAAAGTGATACTATTTTATATAACTGTAAAATTATTTCTCCTTTATGACTATTTACAGTAAGTACTATTGAAATAGATGAAACTCTCCTTTAGAGGAACTTCTCCCTTCCTCAGAGCTGAATAAAGATACCTTCCATTTCTTCCAAGCAGGTGCAAAAGATACAGTTACAGCAGTCTTCAAGTTTGAGGGAAGTAATTTTTGTCATAAGATTTCATAATAATGCTAGATGTGCCATAAACTTAAAATGGGTGCTACAACACATTCTAAAAAGCAGGAATGAAATGCCAAGCAAGAAGCAAAATCAAAAATCAAAATGATACTTCAGAATATTTCAACAGCCAAAGAATATAGTTTTGGAAGAACATTTGCTTCAGTTTATCTTCCCAGAAAAAGAAGAAAAAAAAAAAAGCAATAGGGAAAAAAAGAAAAAAAAAAAAAAAGAATC
>NC_057419.1:85257238-85306246 GCF_019320065.1 Cervus canadensis
GCTTCTTCTTCTTCTTTTTTTTTTTTTTTCTTTTTTTTAGTTTTTGAAGTATTTATTTTAATTGGAGGCTAATTACAATATTATGGTGGTTTAAAGAACTTCTTGATGAGAGTGAAGGAGAAGAATGGAAAAGTTGACTTGAAACTCAACATTCAAAAAACTAA
Source organism: Cervus canadensis (assembly GCF_019320065.1). Classification (NCBI taxonomy): domain Eukaryota; kingdom Metazoa; phylum Chordata; class Mammalia; order Artiodactyla; family Cervidae; genus Cervus; species Cervus canadensis. Next base: position 85,257,403 of record NC_057419.1, read on the forward strand.
GATCATAGCCTATCATTCTATCACTTCATGGCAAATAGAAGGGGAAAAAGTGGAAACAGTTTTATTTTGGGGGGCTGCAAAATCACTGTGGACAGTGAGGGTAACAACAAAGTTAAAAGACACTTGCTCCTTGAAAGGAAAGCTATGACAAAACTAGCCAGTGTTTTAGAAAACAGAGATATCACTTTGCCGAGAATGGTCCATATAGTCGAAGCTAGGATTTTTCCAGTAGTCGTGTAGGGATGTGAGATTTGAACCATAAAGAAGGCTGAGTGCTAAAGAATGTATGCTTTCTAATTGTGGTGCTGGAGAAGACTCTTGAGAGTCCCTCAGACTGCAAGGAGATCGAACCAGTCAATACTAAAGGAAATCAACAGTGAATATTCATTGGAAGGACAAATGCTGCAGCTCCAATACTTTGGCCACCTGATACAAAGAGCTGACTCATTCGAAAAGACCCTGATGCTGGGAAAACTTGAAGGAAAAAGAGAAGGGTGGGGCAGAAGATGAGATGGCTAGATAGCATCACTGACTCAATGGACATGAATTTGAGCAAACTTCGGGAGACAGGGGAAGACAGAGGAGCCTATAGTGTGCTACAGTCCATGGGGTTGCAAAGAGCTGGACAGGACTTAGCAACTGAACAGCAGCAAAAGTGAAAAAAAAAAAAAAAAAAAGAAGAAGAAGAAGAACTCCTTTAACTATAGGATACAATTTCTAGAAACTTTCTGTCTTTGGCTATCCATCATCCTTTGTTTCCTTCAAGTAACAGAATGTTGACTTCCTTTTATAGGATTACCTGTTCCCCATTGTGATTAGTCTTCATGAGAACATTGATATGGGTGTCCATTCCTTCCTTAGGCAAATTATGGTTAAAAATCCAAAAGTAACTACTTGGAGTCTCTCTTGGTCAAAAAGATAAAAAAGTAAAAAAAAAAAAAAAGGTTTAGTGTGATTTGCCCCAGCAGAAGCAGCATGGTATAACTACTATGATGATCACTGGAATCATCCCGGTTCCTATCCTTTATTTAGGTGTGTGTGTTAACCAAAGTCAATTTTTTTTAGGTTGCCAGCAAAGGAACCAACTATTTGGCAAATCAATGAATAATATTGTACTGGCAATATAATATAAAAATAAGAAATGTAAAATGACTAGCATGATGTTTAGCACATAGGTGTTTAATATCACTACTACTAATAATAATACTAAAGTTTACATGAATTGAACCTCACAGTGCAGAGAACTTCACATGCATTATCTCACTTAGATCTTACTATGGAGCCGTGAAATTGATTCTAGTATTATTTCAAGTTATAATGGAGGAATTGAAACAATGAGAGGCCCAAACTTATTACTATGTAGCTGTTAAGTATTAAGGCTGAGATTTGAAATCTGACAGTCCTCAGATACATGCATTTAAACGCTACATTCTAAATCTCCTCATTTTTCTTGTGTGGCAGTGAAGAAGCCCTAATTGGTGAAATTGTCTGTCCATAGTGTAGTATTGTCAAGAAATGCCATATTGAAAAGCTGTTTCTAAAAAAATGGCATTGCCCAGTATTGAAACATCACTCTATTAATTATCACAGTAGTCTGTTAGGAGTGGAGTTTCTTGATGGTCATTTCTTGACTAGCTTGTCCCATATTAACATTAGCAACAAAGAGTATTCCCAAAGATGCATATTTCCTTCTCCAATGTGCAATATGGGAAAGAGTTTATTAACTAGATGCAACTGTGTCTTCAATGCCATATACATAATACATCTGTAAAGTAAAACAGGCAGTATTTGATCTTTGGAACCATGTTTTTCATATAAATGGAGATATTATGATCTTTGCAAAAGCAACATCTGCTGTATTCTTGCTTAAGATTCTTCAAGGATTTTGCCATAGCTATCGGCCTGTAAGAAATTTTCCAAGTTTTCTTGGCACTTCCTGCATAATGAAACCTTTTCAGGTTAGAAGCTGAAGTAAAGCAAATGCTGTATTATGAAAACAGTAAGCAAGAAATCTTCCAATTGTTACTACTAGCTTTTCTATCTGTTTGTAGGCTATGATTCAGTGCTAACCAAGCAAGACTAGTGCTTCTTGAGATAGCCCTTGATCAGCCCATGCTCACAAAAAAATAAAAAAAATAATCCACCAGGAAAAGATACTGTCAAATTCACTGTGGAAGAGAGTTGAGGATAACTGAATTTTATTATTAATAATATTTTCAGTTGCCATTTTTTCCTCCACTGTCCTTAGAAAATTGTCTGACCAACTGATCCTTAAAATATACTTGAAGCATGCTGCATAAAGCTTGACTTGAAGTCATTAATAGAATTACCTCCAGAGTATGACAAATGAGGTTTCAGAATGCCTCCAGGTCTTTCTTTGGCTTCAGACATAACAAGGACATACTTAACTTTTCAAATAGCAGTTCATTATTGTAAATGTGCCTGTCACCCTTGGGCAAAGCATTCTTTATCTCTCTAATTTTGGATAAATTTATATGTCTCATAAGTTTTTTTGATAAATCTTATGTATCACATGGCTGAAATAAGAGATAATGATTGAGAAAGAATGTATGTGCTGATGTCTCAGAAACCTGTGCACCTTCTTTTGCATTTGAAATTTTTAAAGAATGTTTTAAGCAGGTTTATTTCCAAAATGACACATTTACTTAAAATAGCTCCAGAAGTCCTATTTAATTGGCAAAGTCTGCCAAAACTCATGTTCTGAGGACCTTGAGTCTTTCATATCGCATGCATATGCATATATTTTTAATCTTAATTTATCTTTCATAACTTTTATGTGGTCTTTATTGAGTTAGTTGTTAGCATTACAAAACTTCAAATTAATTTGATGGGAACTTTAACATCTACATAAATAAGGAATATCTTGTTTTTCTTTTGTGGCTATGTATTGAACACCTAGTATATTCAAGGTTATGTACTCAGTTCTGGAGATAAAACAGTTGAATAGAAACATGATTTCTATTTTGGCAAAGCTTATCAATTAGTCATTATCCTGGCTCAGTGGTTTTTCTCAGGCTGTTTATATCCTGCCACTGAAAATTAAACTCTGAGGATCATGTTATACCTCATCTACACAATGGAGATAAATTCTGCCCTTCTGTTCTTTGTTTGATTTTGTTTTGTTCCCCTCCATACATTGTCAAAGTGAAAGCGAAGTCACTCAGTCGTATCCAACTCTTTGTGACCCCATGGACTGTATGTAGTCCACCAGGCTCCTCCATCCATGGTATTCTCCAGGCAAGAATACCGGAGTGGGTTGCCATTTCCTTCTCCAAGTCTGGGTTAAAAAAGTGACAATGAGAAAACTCAGGCTCTAGTTAGCTTTCTAAAACACTATATGAGCTTGGACATGTCTCAGCTATTCAGTTTCTTCATCTCTAATATTGACCATTCAATATATTTACTCCATTGGTAAACAGAGGCAAATACAGTATATATTTATTTAATTTGGTATCTTCAGTCTCTAACTTGAAAATTCTCCATAACAAATATCTCAGTCTCATGAAGTATACCAGAAAACCAGTCAAAAACTAGCCATCCAAAAAAAAAACTAGCCCTGCTAAAGCTGCTAAACAACATTTGCTGAATGAACACCATAATGGCCTCTCTCAGATTAATGATGCTTTATATCCATCATATATATATATATATAATTTTATTTACCTCATCCTCTGTTTTTCCTTTATTTATTTATTTATTTCAAATCCATTGTTCATTCTTTACCCTTTCTTCTGCTCTGTTTCTCTTCTGGTTTTTATTCATCTTAGACTTGTCACTGATACTGCTTAATCTTCTGGAAACACTCAAAACTCAACAAATTTAATACTCAGGGGTTTCCAGATTAAAATACAAGTTGCCAAGTTATGTTTGAAGTTTTTAAGCAATGAATTACTTTTAGTATAAATATATCTCATACAATATAAATAAATGTATGTCCCATACTGGAAGAAATTTTCATTGTTTGATTCTCTAATTTAATTGATCATCATGAATTTTATTTGCTAAATCTGGTAACTCGATCCTCAGTTTTTTTTTTTCTTTTTTTTAATTAAGAGAAAGTTGTTATGTAACATTGTGTAAGATTAAGGTATACAATGAGTTGATTTGGTACACTTATATATTGCAATATGATTACCATCATATGCTAAGTTGCTTCAGTAATATCTGATTCTTTGTGACCCTTTGGACTGTAACCCATGAGGCTCCTCTGTCCACAGGATTTTCCAGGCAAGAATACTGGAGTGGGTTGTCATTTCCTTCTGCAGAGGATCTTCCCGACCCAGGGATCAAACCGGCATCTCTTATGTCTCCTGAATTGGCAGGCAGGTTCCCCACCACTAGCACCACCTGGGAAGCCCAAATATGTGAGGTCCTTTAATTATGTCTCTTCATATTTTTATAAATTTTGATCTTGCCCCCATTCAACAAGGGCTAGAGGCAAGATGGAGAGTGCATACAATCCTAAGATCCTTTATCTATAGATTGTCACATGGACTCACCAGCTACTCATTTGATAGGGGACCCATTTGAGTTAAACATCTATCATGGCACACAATTATCACTTATTTTTTTATGGCAAGAGCATTTAAAATCAAGTCTGACTCTTTGGAACCACATGGACTGTAGCCCGCAAGGCCCCTCTGTCCATGGAATTCTCTAGGCAAGAATACTGGAGTGGGTTGCCATTCCCTTCTCCAGAGGATCTTCCTGACTCAGGGATCAAACCCGGGTCTCCAGCATTGCAGGCAGATTCTTTACTGTCTGAGCCACCAGGGAAGACCCCATCTAAAATCTAATCTCTTAGCAACTTAGTAGCATATACTGCAGTATTGTTAATTATAATCACAATGCTGTACATTAGCTCTTCAGAATTTGTCTTCTAACTGCAAGTTTGTACCTTTTGACCCACATCTCCCCAATCCTTCTTTCTGTTTATATGAATTCAGCTTGCTTAGATCCCAAATATAAGTGAGATCATACAATATTTATCTTTGACTTATCTCAGCCTAGTATCCTCATTGTCTATTACGTTCTTACAAGAGGCAGGCTATCTTTTTTTTTTTTTTTTTATGACTGAATGATATCTATCTATCTATCTATCTATATACACCACATCTTCTTTATGCATTCATATATTGGTGGACACTTCGGTTGTCTCCATATTTTGAGTAGTGTGAATAATGCTGCAGTAAACACATGAGTGTAGATATATTTTTGATATCCTGTTTTCATTTATTTGGATATATACTCAGAAGTGGGATTGCCAGATCATATGGTATTTCTATTTTTAACTTTTTGAAAAATTCCCATACTCTTTACCACAGTGACTGCACCAATTTACATTCTCTCTAACAGTGAAATTAAGAAGAATGTATTTTCTGCTGCTTTTGAATGGGAAGTTCTGTATATAGCTGTTAGGTCCATTTTGCCTAAAAGTATGGTTAAAGTTTAATGTTTCCACATTGATTTTCTGTCTGGATGACTTATCTATTACTGAAAATGGGTATTAAAGTCCCCTGTGATTATTGTATTATTGTCTCTCTCTCCCTTCAGTTTTGTTACTATTTGTTTAATATATTTAGGTATTCTGATGCTAGGTGCATATATATTCATGATTGTTATAGCTTCTTAATGAGCTGATGTCTTTATTATTATATAATGACCTGCTTTGTCTCTTCTTATCATTCTTGAATTATAATCTATTTTGTCTGATATAACTACCATCATCACTTCCTTTTGTTTTCCACTTGCATAAGATATCATTTTTCCATCTCTCACTTTGAGCTTATGTGTGTCTGTAAAGCTGAAGTGAGTCTTTTGTAGGCAGCAAGTAGTTGGATCTTTTATTTTTTTAATCCATTTAGCCATTCTTCCTTTTGATTGATGGATTAAATTAACATAGTTAGAATAATTATTGATACATAAGAACTTACTAATATCATCCTAAAGGAAATCAGTCCTGAATATCCATTGGAAGGACTGATGTTGAAGCTGAAACTCCAATACTTTGGCCACCTGATATGAAGAACTGACTCATTGGAAAAGACCCTGATGCTGGGAAAGATTGAAGGCAGGGGGAGAAGGGGATGACAGAGGATGAGATGGTTGGATGCCATCACCGACTCAGTGGACATGAGTTTGAGTTGGGAGTTGGTGATGGACAGCGAGGCCTGACGTGCTGCAGTCCGTGGGGTCGCAAAGAGTTGGACACGACTGAGTGACTGAACTGACTGACTGAATGTCATCTTATCCATTGCTTTCTGGCTTTTTTAATTTCCTCTCTCTTTCTTGCTGATTACCTTTTGGAATTAGTGGTTTTCTGTGGTGGTCAGTTCTGATTTCCTTCTTTATATTTTGTGATTCTGTTATACGTTTTTACTTTATGGTTACCATGTGGTTTGCATAAAACATTTTATGAATAATATAGTCCATTTTATGCTGATAGCAACTTAGCTTCAATTACATACAAAAACTTTACCTTTTTATTCTGCCCGTTGATATTTTTGATGTGATAATTTACCACTTTTTACATTGTGTTCATTAATAAATAATATTAACCATAGCTATTTTAAATATTATTTTCCTTTAACCTTTTTAGCATAGTTGGGTGGTTGACACAACATCATGTTAGAGATTTTTAATCTGACAGTGTATTATCTTTATTAGTGTGCTGTATATTATTGTAGTTTTCACCTTACTAACTACTGCCTTTTCATTTCAGCTTAAAGAATGTCTTTCAACTTTTCTTGTATGGAAGTCTAGTGGTATTGAATTCTCTCAGCTTTTGTTTGTCTGGGAATATCTTTAGTTTGCCTTCATTTCTGTAGAATAACTTTGCCAGGTAGAATATGCTTGCTGGCATTTTTTTTTTTTCCTTTCAGCATTTTGAATATATCATTCCACTCTCCTCTGGGCTGTAATGTGTCAGAGAAATTCACTGTTAGATTTATTGGGTTGCCTTGTTAGTCACAGTCTTTATTTTTTGATGCTTTTGGGATTTTCCCTTTGTCTTTGATTTTTTGGCAGTTTTACTATATGTATCTTGGAGAAGATAGTTTTGATTTTAATAGGGTGATTTATAAGCTTTATGATCTTGGATGTCTGTATGTCTGTGTCTCCCCAGGTTTGGTATGTTCTTAGTTACCATTTCTTTAAATAAAATTTCTACCCCCTGCTCCTTCACCTTTTCTTCTGTTCCTCTAGTGATTCTGATATTTGTTCTTTGGATGGTGTCTTCTAGATCATATAGGCTATCTTTTTTTCCCATTTTTTTTCTTTCTACTTTGTTCTCTAACTGGGTTATTTCTAAGTTTCTATTCTCTAGTTCACTGATTCTATTTTTTTATTTGGTCAAATCTGGTATTGATGGTTTGCATTTCATTTTTATTTCATTCATTAAATCCTTCAGCTCCAAAATTTCTGTCTGGTTCTTTTCAATGATTCTAATTTATTTGCTGTATTTCTAATTTTTTGTGCATTGCTTTCCTGATTTTGTTGAATTGTCTTTCTCTGTTTTCTTGTAGGTCATTTAGCTTCATTACAATAGCTATTTTGAATTTTTATTGGGTATATAACAGATCTCTGTATCATTGGGTTTGGTTATTGGAAGATGATTGTAATATTTTGGTGATGCCATTGCTCCTTGATTCCTCGTGTTACTTGGAGTTTTGCATTGCTGTTTTTGCATTTGATGTAGCAATAACCTCTGATATTTGCTAGCTACTTTTAGGTAGGAGATAAATTTTGTTGTTCATGCTTATATCATAAACTTTCTTTGACTTTATATGGGTACACTTGCTCCATGCTTCTTGTTTCTTCTTGTAGCATAATCCTTAAGCATAATATTTATGTTTTCTCCTGGTCTTACAGTGCGCCAAGCCAACTACTTGGAACCTCTCTTTTGTCCTCTCAAAGGTAGAGGTACAGCTCAAGATTGAAATTTCTTCCTTGCCCACAGACTCTGGACTGTATTCTGTGTACATTCCCTGTTTACTCAAACTCACTCTTGCCACCACTCTCATGAGATGCACAAGGAGCCAGCCACAGAGTTGCAGGAGGTGTTATTTGTTACTGGGGTATCAGGTGTACCTTTAGGCCAAAAAGGGGATCCTCAGGTGAGATATTCCCAGTGGCTCATAGGCAGACTCCCTGTTGAAGTACAGATGCAGTCAGTAGGAACCCCATTCTTTAAATTCTTTCTGATATTTTTTCTGCCTCTTTCCTGATCTCCTCCTGCATTGCTAATCATGGAGCTTTTAATTTAATACTTTGAGAAATAGATGCGTTTCTTTAGCAGCTTCTCAAATTGCTGGGAAATCTGGACACTCACTAATCTTCCATCCCCCCATGGGAAAGATCCCTGACCTCTTATAGCTCTTAGTTATGCTGCCTTGGGAGAAGGAATGATACTGATAAAGTTCTTCTTACCCACGCCAATGAACACAAACTTGTATTTTTCTTTTTTGACTCCAATAGAGTTGTGGAACTTCTCGTCCATAAAAATTGTACTACTGTAAAGATTCTCATTTATGTGTGTTTGCCCAAATCAGTATTCTTCATCTGCTCCCAGGTCACTGCTGGTTCTACCGTCTGTATCAAGTTCTGCCTGCCTGTTACCTGATACACAAGTGGTTGAGACTCCTCCTGGGTCTCTTGGAGTATGGTCCTGGATCCCACAACTCACACTTTTGTTTGTGCTAAGTTCTGAGTCACTTCAGTCATGTCTGACTCTTTGCAATCCTATGGACTGTAGTCCACCTGGCTCCTCTGTTCATGGGGATTCTCCAGGCAAGAATACTGAAGTGGGTTGCCATTATCTCCTCCAGGGTATCTTCAAAACCCAGGGATCAAACCCACATCTCTTATGTCTTCTGCATTAGCAGCCAGGTTCTTTACTACTAGTGCCACCTCCCAAAGAGGCACTTTTGTTTGTGGATGATGCCAAATTTTATCTGTTAAAAGGGTGATAAAGGTGAAGGACATCTTATGCTGCCAGGATGCTGATGTCAGTCTCCAGGAAAATTTTTTTCCTTATATGATTAAGTATTAATATGTACTTTTATCTTTCATTTGTCTCTAAATTCTATTTTTCTAGTTGATATATTTAGAAATATGATTTCAAATTTATTTTACCACTTAGAATTTAATGTCTAAAAGTGAATTACCCCCCTCTAACTTCTTACCATCCTATATTTATGAATGATACAATCATGTTTTCAGTTGGTTGGACTCAAAGACTCATTTTATTCTTTTTTGATTGTTACTCTTTGCATGCAAACACTTTTTGAGTCTTTTTAAATATTTGTAATTTCTTTTATTATTCATTCATTTATACTGTACTGTTATTTTGTGCCTTGCGTAGCATATTATTGGAGGTACTAAAAGTATATTTATCAAAAATTTATTTATTTTTTATTTTTAAAAACTTTTTATTTGTATTGGGACATAGCTGATTAATAATTTTGTGATAGTTTCAGGTGAGCACTGAAGGAACTCAGCCATACATATACATATACATAAACACACATACATACACATATCCATTCTCCCCCAAACTCCCTTCCCATACAGGCTGCCACATAATGTTTAGCAGAGTAAGTCCTTGTGCACAGAGTAGGTATTTGTTGGTTGGGATCAACATGTACACACTGTTATATTCAAAATGGGTATCCAGTTGAATATTTTAATGAAAAACATTTTGTCTACCTACTTTCTGTTCATAGTGTCACTCTTGACATAAAAAATCAGACAACTATATTTGCGTTTGAGTTGAAAATGCCATACCAGATTAATGTAAATACTATATAAAATTAATGAAACACAATATAGCAAACACCATTTGGTAATTTGCACAAAGTATATGATCCTATGTACAGTGAGTGTTTCGGCCTGAATTTAAAAGAAAAAAAAAGGAAAAACAAAGAAACCTGTCCTCAGTCCTATGTGCTGTGTTGTGCCAAGTCACTTTAGTCGTGTCCAACTCTTTGTGACCCTGTGGACTGTAGCCCACCAGGCTCCTCTGTCCATGGGATTCTCCAGGCACAAATACTGGTGTGGGTTTCTGTGCTCTCCCTCTAGGGTATTCCTCCCACCCAAGATTAGAACCTGAGTCTCTTACATCTCTTGCATTGGCAGCCAGGTTCTTTTACCACTAGTGCCACCTGGGAAATCCCATCAGATTGATATCTATTAGAAAATCACTTCATCTCCCAAAGCTTACTTCCTCACCAACTTCCTTCAATTTTCCAGTGATTCTCTTAATCAACACTAAATAAAGTGAAATGGACATAAAGCTGTTTCAAATAATCAATGATCATGTTGATAAGGTTTTCATTTTTTTAATTAAATCAACATTCTTAAGACATTAAAAATAAAATAGTATTCCATTTTGACTGCCTTGTATACACTGTTTTACAGTCAAGATAAATATTTGACTCAGGCTATTTTCAATTAACTGCTTATTTAGGTAAATACAGGAAGTCAATATTGCATAGAAAAATATATAATTATTTTTATCAAATGAATAAGCATGAAACTTTTGAGTAGGGACATCTTAAAACACTGTTCTATTTAAAACAGCATTTATATAATCTACTTTAAACTTAGGTGTTCTAAGAACAATTCATATAGACTAGATTACTGGGTAATGATCCAGAATGAAGACTCCAAATACCTTTCCCTCTCTACAGTTGTTTGACAATTAGGCAAAGCTCATATTATGACTGGAAAAGGTAACCACAGGAATTATGAATGTGAACACCTGAACTAAACTCCTCAATTAATAAGTTTCTGTTGCTTCATGAAGAGAGGAAGAAACAGTGGTACAAGAAAGTTTAACTCAAATAAGAGCTGTAATGGGGATTATGAGTTGATGGTACCATATCTGAATTTCAATAGGATGTATGATTTTAATAAAACCTTTGTGGTCAGTAGGAAATGATCTCACAGTAACAGGCTCTCTTTCAGTGCCACTGAATCCTAACAAATTTCAAACGTTAGGAAGTATTGGTTTATAAATTATCAACTGCAGTTCTCACACATTCTAATAGACTCACATCTGTGTACATTTTATGTACAAGACAAGTAATGGGAAAAGATGAGATCTTAAAGTGCCTTGTAATAGAAGAAGGCTTGTATTATATAAGCACAGAAGGCAAAAGGGATTATAACAACTTGTGTTTAGGCTAAGGAGTGGAGCCTCTGCTTTTAGATAGTCTTTTGAGCTTTGGTGCCAGCAGACTGCTTTGTGAGTTGTCAGTTTCCTGATCTCAGTCCTTTAAGGGCAGCATATTTAAGTGGTGCTTTAAATAGAGTAGGCAAACTGGGGAAAGCATTGAGTTGAGGGCTATGGAAGGAAATGGATCTGATTGCAGACAATTCTATGGGGAAAACACTGATTCTACTAGCTTTTGAGCAATTGCCCTCATTGTTGAGGGTGGTGATGTTCACAGAAGTGTGGCATTCTCTACCTCTCCTTCCAGGCTGAGCTCAGTGCTTCTTCCTTATGTTCCCAAACCATCCAGAGTTTATTTCTACCTTGCAAATATCACATTTTGTGATATCCACCTGTGTATTCATTATATCTCCTTATATGTTAAGATAAGTGAAGGCAGAATCATGTTGTGTTCATTTAGCATAGGGTTTGCTATACTTCCCTAGTGGCTCAGTTGGCAAAGAATTCACTTGCCAAGGCAAGAGATGCAGATTCGATCCCTGGGTTGGGAAGATCCCCTGTAGAAGGGAATGGCAACCCACTCCAGTATTCTTGTCTGGAGAATTCCATGGACAGAAGAGCCTGGCGGGCTATAGTCCATGGGGTCGCAAAAGATCAGACATGACTTAGCGACTAAATAATAACAATAGGCAATTAATAAGTATTTGTTCAATGGATGACAGAAAGGAAAACAGGTGGAAGGAAAAGTGTCACAGAATAATAGATTGATATTATAGTGTAGATGAATATTTAAACTGATCCAGAATCTGGAAATAACAACAGTGAACATTACTGGCACAACCCAATACAAATGATAAAAGTAGAAAACAATTTGTTTCTAATGAGATTAATAATAGCATTTGTAATAGTGATTATAGAATGTGACCATAACCACCTTAACACCTCAATGTAAAATAAAGACAATTTGATATTTATGTAGATTCCAAAGTTTAATTGTATAATGTAAAAGTATCCTTAAAAGTAGTCAGGTTCTGGAATGTAGTATTTCATGTACAATTTTATAAAATTTTTAGATTTCTCAACTTATGAATAACTAGTGTTGCAGGATAAGAAAACTGGAATTTCTCTACTAATAGGCAGAAACTAATGAAATGACACAAGTAAGGATACATGCAATGCTTTGCAATAATCATTTAAAAAATCAGCTGCAAAAGTAAAAGATAGGGGGGCACCTGAATGTAGTTCAGTTTTGCATTGTTATATATTTTTATTATATTAATAATTATTTATTTTAAATCCATAATATGTTTCATATACATTCTAATTTTATTCTTTCAGTAGTCTTGTGAGATTACTAGTATTATCTCAATTTTATAGATGAGGAAACAGATTCATACAAGATAAAGAACAGGTCTCAAGTTCATAGCATATTTTTAAAAATTATTTTAATTAGAGGCTAATTACTTTACAGTATTGTGGTGGTTTTTGCCATATATTGACATTAATCAGCCATGGGTTTACATGTGTCCCCCATCCCAAATCCCCCTCCCACCTCCCTCCCCATTCCATCCCTCTGGGTTTTCCCAGTGCACCGGCTTTGAGTGCCCTGTTTCATGCATCAAACTTGGACTGGTCATCTATTTCAAATAAGGTAATATACATGTTTCAGTGCTATTCTCTCAAATCATCCCACCCTCTCCTTCTCCCACAGAGTCCAACAGTCTGTTCATTATATTTGTGTCTCTTTTGCTGTCTCAAATATAGGGTTATCATTACCATCTTTCTAAATTCCATATACATGCATTAAATTGGTGTTTTTCTTTCTGATTTACTTCACTCTGTATAATAGGCTCCAGTTTCATCCACCTCATTAGAACTGATTCAAATGTGTTCTTTTTAACAGCTGAGAAATATTCTGTTATATATATGTACCATGGCTTTCTTACTCATTCGTCTGCCTATGGACATCTAGGTTGCTTCCATGTCCTAGCTATTGTAAACAGTGCTGCAATGAACATTGGGTTACACGAGTCTCTTTCAGTTCTGGTTTCCTCGGTGTGTATGCCCAGCAGTGGGATTGCTGGACTGCATGGCAGTTCTATTTTCGTTTTTTTAAAGGAATGTTCACACTGTTCTCCATAGTAACTAGTTTGTATACTAGTGTACTTGTACACTAGTAACAAACTAGTGTACTAGTTTGCAATCCCACCAACAATGTAAGAGGGTTCACTTTTCTCCACTCTGTCTCCAGGATTTATTGTTTATCAACTTTTTGATGGTGGTTATTGTGACTTGTGTGAAATGGTACCTCATTGTGGTTTTGATTTAATAATGAGTGATGTTGAGCATCTTTTCATGTGTTTGTTAGCCACCTGTATGTCTTATTTGGAGAAATGTCTGTTTAGGTCTTTGGGCTATTTTTTGATTGGTTCATTTATTTTTCTGGTATTGAGCTGCATGAGCTGCTTGTATATTTTGGAGATTAATTATTTGTTGGTTGTTTCATTTGCTACTGTTTTCTCCCATTGTGAAGGCTGTCATTTCACCTTGCTTATAATTTCCTTCATTGTGCAAAAGCTTTTAAGTTTAATCATGTCCGTTTTTTTCTTTTTCCTTTATTTCTATTACTCTGGGAGGTGGGTCACAGAGGATCTAGCTGTGATTTATGTCAGAATGTGTTTTGCCTATGTTTTCCTCTAGGAGTTTTATAGTTTCTGGTCTTACATTTAAATCTTTAATCCATTTTGAGTTTATTTTTGTCTGTGGTCTTAGAAAGGGTTCTAGTTTCTTTCTTTTTTAGGTGGTTGACCAGTTTTCCGAGCACCACTTGTTAAAGAGATTGTCTTTTCTCCATTGTATATTCTTACCTCCTTTGTCAAAGATGAGGTGTTCATAGGTGCAAGGATTTATTTCTGGGCTTTCTATTTTGTTCCATTGATCTATATATCTGTCTTTGTGCCAGTACCATACTGCCTTGATGACTGTAGATTTGTAGTATAGTCTGAAGTCTGACAGGTTGATTCCTCCAGTTCCATTCTTCTTTCTCAAGATTGATTTGGCTATTTGAGATTTTTGCATTTCCATACAAATTGTGAAATTATTTGTTTTAGTTCTGTGAAAAATACCATTGGTAGCTTGATAGGGATTGTGTTGAACATATAAATTGCTTTGGGTAGCATACTCATTTTCACTGTATTGATTCTTCTGATCCATGACTATGGTATATCTCTCCATCTATTTGTGTCATCTTTGATTTCTTTCGTCAGTGTATTATAGTTTTCAATATATAGTATTTTGTTTCTTTAGGTAGATTTATTACTAAGTATTTTCTTTTCATCACAATGGTGAATGAGATTGTTTCCTTAATTTCTCTTTCTGTTTTCTCATTGTTAGTGTATAGGAATGCAAGGGATTTCTGTGTATTAATTTTATATCCTGCAACTTTACTAGCTCTAGTAATTTTCTGGTGGTATCTTTAGGGTTTTCAATGTAGAGGATCTTTCCATCTGCAAACAGTGAGAGTTTCACTGTTTTTACTTCTTTTCCAATCTCGATTCCTTTTATTTCTTTTTCTTCTCTGATTGTTGTGGCTAAAATTCCCAAAACTAGGTTGAATAATAGTGGTGAGAGTGAGCAATCTTGTCTTGTTCCTGACTTTAGGGGAAATGCTTTCAATTTTTCACCATTGAGGATAATGTTTATCAGTTTTATTCAAATAGCCAAAAAACATGAATGACCCCAAAGTCCTTCAACCAATGAATGGGTAAACTTTGTTATATTCATACACAGAAATACAATTCATTGATACAAATAAACAAATCAATAATACACAGAAAAACTTGGATGAATCTCCACAGCATTATGCTGAATGTAAGAAGCCATTTTTCCAAGGTTATAAACTGTGTGATTCTACATATATAACATATGTGAAGTGATGAAATTAGAGAGATGAACAGATTATTGCTTTTCATGGGTAGAGGTGGGGGAAGAGTAGGGCTATTTGAGGCAGGTTTTGAGGATGAAAGAATTGTTCTATATTCTGACCGTGGTGCCAGTTTCATAAACATATGCATGCATGGATGCTCAGTCTCAGTCATGTCAGACTCTTGTGAACCTATGTACTGTACCCGCCAGACTCGGTCCATGGGATTCTCCAGGCAAGAATATTGGAGTGGGTTGTCACTTCCTCCTCCAGAGGATTTTCCTGACCCAGGGATCAAACCCAGGTCTCCTGTGTCTTATGCACTGTCAAGCAGATTATTTACCACTGAGCCACCTAGGAAGTAGACATCACCATAATTCATAGAAATCTTTACTAAAGCGGAAAAAACAGACAAACAAATTTCACCATATGATAACTTTAAATATCTTTAAACAGTAAAATACATATATATTTTTCTATATTCTTATATATATATACACACACACACAATTATTTTCATGTATAGCTTTTAGTCTAGTTTCCAAACAAGCACAATTCACTTTAATAAAGAAGACTATAATGGAACATTTGGGTTTACAGTTATTCCTAGCAGAAGCTAAGTGTTAGTTGTTGATTTGACTGAATTAATAACACAGATTGTATTTTCATCATTTTAGCAACAAATTTAGAGACTTCCTAATTAGTAATATTTTCATACTCAGGAAAAAGAAAAACATAGCCATGAGGTTTTAAGTGCTAGGATACACAATAATGCTGACTCTTTGTGCTCTTGAAGGGTAAAAAAATAAGGTATAAAATATAATTGTGTGTATATATCAAAAAATATGTTTGAACAACATAGTTTTGGAAGTTTTGGCCACAGCAATCAGAGCAGAAAAAGAAGTGAAAGGAATCCAGACAGGAAAAGAAGAAGTGAAACTCTCGCTGTTTGCAGATGACATGATCCTCTACATAGAAAACCCTAAAGACTCTACCAGAAAATTCCTAGAGCTAATCAATGAATATAGTAAAGTTGCAAGATATAAAATTAACACACAGAAATCCCTTGCACTCCTATACACTAACAATGAGAAAACAGAAAGAGAAATTAAGGAAATAATACCATTCACCATTGCAACAAAAATAATAGAATACTTAGGAGTATATCTACATAAAGAAACAAAAGACATATACATAGAAACCTATAAAACACTGATGAAAGAAATCAAAGAGGACACAAACAGATGGAGAAACATACCGTGTTCATGAATTGGAAGAATCAATATTGTCAAAATGGCTATACTACCCAAACCAATCTACAGATTCAATGCAATCCCTATCAAGCTACCAACGGTATTTTTCACAGAACTAGAACAAATAATTTTACAATTTGTAAGGAAATACAAAAGACCTCAAATAGCCAAAGTAATCTTGAGAAAGAAGAATGGAACTGGAGGAATCAAGATGCCTGACTTCAGACTCTACTACAAAGCCACAGTCATCAAGACAGTATGGTACTGGCACAAAGACAGAAATATAGATCAATGGAACCGAATGGAAAGCCCAGAGATAAATCCTTGCACCTATGGACACCTTATCTTCGACAAAGGAGGCAAGGATATAAAATGGAAAAAAGACAACCTCTTTAACAAGTGGTGCTGGAAAAACTGGTCAACCACTTGTAAAAGAATGAAACTAGAATACTTTCTAACACCATACACAAAAATAAATTCAAAATGGATTAAAGATCTAAATGTAAGACCAGAAACTATAAAACTCCTAGAGGAGAACATAGGCAAAACACTCTCCGGCATAAATCACAGCAGGATCCTCTATGACCCAACTCCCAGAATATTGGAAATAAAAGCAAAAATAAACAAATGGGACCTAATGAAACTTAAAAGCTTTTGCACTACAAAGGAAACTATAAGCAAGGTGAAAAGACAGCCCTCAGATTGGGAGAAAATAATAGCAAATGAAGCAACAGACAAAGGATTAATCTCAAAAATATACAAGCAACTCCTGCAGCTCAATTCCAGAAAAATTAAATGACCCAATCAAAAACTGGGCCAAAGAACTAAACAGACATTTCTCCAAAGAAGACATACAGATGGCTAACAAACACATGAAAAGATGCTCCACATCACTCATTATCAGGTAAATGGAAATCAAAACCACAATGAGGTACTATTTCAAGCCAGTCAGGATGGCTGCTATCCAAAAGTCTACAAGCAATAAATGCTGGAGAGGGTGTGGAGAAAAGGGAACCCTCTTACACTGTTGGTGGAATGCAAACTAGTAGAGCCGCTATGGAGAACAGTGTGGACATTTCTTAAAAAACTGGAAATAGAACTGCCATATGACCCAGCAATGCCATTTCTGGGCAAACACACAGAGGAAACCAGATCTGAAAGAGACACATGCACCCCAATGTTCATCACAGCACTGTTTATAATAGCCAGGACATGGAAGCAACCTAGATGCCCATCAGCAGAAGAATGGATAAGGAAGCTGTGGTACACACACTCCATGGAATATTACTCAGCCATTAAAAAGAATTCATTTGAATCAGTTCTAATGAGATGGATGAAACTGGAGCCCATTATACAGAGTGAAGTAAGCCAGAAAGATAAAGAACATTACAGCAAAGTAACACATATATGTGGAATTCAGAAATGTGGTAATGATAACCCTATATGCAAAACAGAAAAAGAGACACAGATGTACAGAATAGACTTTTGGACTCTGTGAGAGAAGGCGAGGGTGGGATGTTTTGAGAGAACAGCATCGAAACATGTGTATTATCTATGGTGAAACAGATCACCAGCCCAGGTTGGATGCATGAGACAAGTGCTCGGGCCTGGTGCACTGGGAAGACCCAGAGGGATCGGGTAGAGAGGGAGATGGGAGGGGGGGATAGGGATGGGGAATGCATGTAAATCCATGGCTGATTCATGTCAATGTATGACAATACCCACTACAATATTGTAAAGTAATTAGCCTCCAACTAATAAAAATAAATGAAAAAAAAGTATATGGTTGAACAAGCAGAGTATATTCATACAAAAGACTAATACTCAGTACCAAAAAGAGAAAAATAAACTACAGATACACACAGCAATATAGGTGAGTCTTGTAAACATGATACTGACTAAAGGATGCCAAAAACAGGAGTAAACTTTGTACAATTCAATTTATATGAAAGGCAAGAACAGGAATAACTGACCTATGGTCATAAAAATTAGAAATTGGCTCCTCAGTTGAGGATGAAGTGACATACAAAGAGACAGGAGGGAACTTTCTGGGTCCATGAAACTGTACTCTAACAGTTGTTGTTGGTATTCACACTGAAATATGTAGCATGTCAGTTATGCATTTTTTTTAATAAAAATTGCACTTTAATAGATAAGAATGATATTTAATTATATGAGAAAATATTCAATATCTGTTAAGAAACAATGAGTATGATAATAAGTCAATTATGTTGTTTATATATTCCACATACATGCATCAGTTCAGTTCAGTCGCTCAGTCATGTCCGACTCTGTGACTCCATGAATCACAGCACGCCAGGCCTCCCTGTCCATCACCAACTCCCGGAGTTTACTCAAACTCATGTCCATCGAGTCGATGATGCCATCCAGCCACCTCATCCTCTGTCTTCCCCTTCTCCTCCTGCCCTCAGTCTTTCCCAGCATCAGGGTCTTTTCCAATGAGTCAACTCTTCGCATGAGGTGGCCAAAATATTGGAGTTTCAGCTTCAGCATTAGTCCTTCCAATGAACACCCAGGACTGATATCCTTTAGGATGGACTGGGTGGAACTCCTTGCAGTCCAAGGGACTCTCAAGAGTCTTCTCCAACACCACAGTTCAAATGAATCAATTCTTCGGTGCTCAGGTTTCTTCAGAGTCCAACTCTCACATCCATACATAACTACTGAAAAAATCATAGCCTTGACTAGATGGACCTTTGTTGGCAAAATAATGTCTCTGCTTTTTAATATGCTATCTAGGTTGGTCATAACTTTCCTTCCAAGGAGTAAGCATCTTTTAATTCCATGGCTGCAGTCACAATCTGCAGTGATTTTGGAGTCCAAAAAATAAAGTCTGACACTGTTTCCACTGTTTCCCCATCTATTTGCCATGAAGTGATGGGACCAGATGCCATGATCTTAGTTTTCCGAATGTTGAGCTTTCAGCCAACATTTTCACTCTCCTCTTTCACTTTCATCAAGAGGCGTTTTAGTTCCTCTTCACTTTCTGTCATAAGGGTGGTGTCATTTGCATATCTGAGGTTATTGACACTCTCCCAGCAATCTTGATTCCAGCTTGTGCTTCTTCCAGCCCAGCGTTTCTCTTGATGTACTCTGCATATAAGTTAAATAAACAGGGTGACAATATGCAGCCTTGATGTACTCCTTTTCCTATTTGGAACCAGTCTATTCTTTCACATCCAGTTCTAACTGTTGTTTCCTGACCCGCATATAGGTTTCTCAAGAGGCAGGTCAGGTGGTTTGGTATTCCTATCTCTTGAAGAATTTTCCACAGTTTATTGTGATCCACACAGTCAATGGCTTTGGCATAGTCAATAAAACAGAAATAGATGTTTTTCTGGAACTCTTGTTTTTTGATGACCCAGCGGATGTTGGCAATTGGATCTCTGGTTCCCCTGCCTTTTCTAAAACCAGCTTGAACATCTGTAAGTTTATGGTTCATGTATTACTGGAGCCTGGCTTGGAGAATTTTGAGCATTACTTTACTAGCATGTGAGATGAGTGCAATTGTGTGGTAGTTTGAGCTTTCTTTGGCATTGTCTTTCTTTGGGATTGGAATGAAAACTGACATTTTCCAGTCCTGTGGCCACTTCTGGGTTTTCCAAATTTGCTGGCATATTGAGTATAGGACTTTTGCAGTATCATTTTCAGGATTTTAAATAGCTCAACTGGAATTCCATCACATCCATTAGCTTTGTTCATAGTGATGCTTTCTAAGGCCCACCTGACTTCACATTCCAGGATGTCTGGCTCTAGGTGAGTGATCATGCCATCATGATTATCTGGGTCGTGAAGATCTTTTTTGTATAGTTGTATAGTTCTTGTGTGTATTCTTGCCACCTCTTCTTAAAATATTCTGCTTCTCTTAGGTCCATACCATTTCTGTCCTTTATCGAACCCATCTTTGCATGAAATGTTCACTTGGTATCTCCAATTTTCTTGAAGAGATCTCTAGTCTTTCCCATTCTGTTGTTTTCCTCTATTTCTTTGCATTGATCGCTGAGGAAGGCTTTCTTATCTCTCCTTGCTATTCTTTGGAACTCTGCATTCAAATGGGGATATCTTTCCTTTTGTCCTTTGCTTTTCACTTCTCTTCTTTTTACAGCTATTTATAAGCCCTCCTCAGACAGTCATTTGGCCTTTTTGCATTTCTTTTCCATGGGTATGACCTTGATCCCTGTCTCCTGTTCAATGTCACAAACCTCTCTCCATAGTTCATCAGGCACTGTGTCTATCAGATCTAGTCTCTTAAATCTATTTCAGACTTGCACTGTATAGTCATAAGGCATTTGATTTCGGTCATACCTGAATGGTCTAATGGTTTTCACCACTTTCTTCAATTTAAGTCTTAATTTGGCAATAAGGAGTTCATGATCTGAGCCACAGTCAGCTCCCAGTCTTGTTTTTGCTGACTGTATAGAACTTCTCCATCCTTGGCTGCAAAGAATATAATCAATCTGATTTCAGTGTTGACCATCTGGTGATGTCAATGTGTAGAGTCTTCTCTTGTGTTGTTGGAAGAGGGTGTTTGCTATGACCAGTGTGATCTCTTGGCAAAACTCTATTACCCTTTGCCTTGCTTCATTCTGTACTCCAAGGCCAAATTCGCCTGTTACTCCAGGTGTTTCTTGACTTCCTACTTTTGCATTCCAGTCCCCTATAATGAAAAGGACATCTTTTTTGGGTGCTTTAAAATGTCTTGTATGTCTTCCTAGAACCGTTCATCTTCAGCTTCTTCAGCGGTACTGGTGGGGCACAGGTTTGGATTGCCGTGATATTGAATGGTTTGCCTTGGAAGTGAACAGAGATCATTTGTCATTTTTGAGATTGCACCCAAGTACTGCATTTCGGACTCTCTTGTTGACCATGATAGCTACTCCATTTCTTCTAAGGGATTCCTGCCCACAGTAGTAGACATAATGGTCTTCTGAGTTAAATTCCCCCATTCCAGTCCATTTTAGTTTGTTGATTCCTAGAATGTTGACTTTCACTCTTGCCATCTCCTGTTTGACCACTTCCAATTTGCTTTGATTCATGGACCTAACATTCCAGGTTCCTATGCAATATTGCTCTTACAGCATCAGACCTTGCTTCTATCATCAGTCACATCCACAACTGTGTCGTGTTTTTTCTTTGGCTCCATCCCTTCATTCTTTCTGTAGTTATTTCTCCACTGATCTCCAGTAGCATATTGGGTACCTACCGACCTGGGGAGTTACTCTTTCAGTATCCTATCATTTTGCTTTTCATACTGTTCATGGGGTTCTCAAGGCAAGAATACTGAATTGGTTTGCCATTCCCTTCTCCAGTGCACCACATTTTGTCAGACCTCTCCACCATGAGCCGACTGTCTTGGTTGGCCCCACATGGTATGGCTTAGTTTCACTGAGTTAGACATGACTGTGGTCCTGTGATCAGATTGGCTAGTTTTCTGTGATTATGGTTTTAGTGTGTCTGCCCTCTGATGCCTTCTTGTAACACCTACCATCTTTCTTGGGTTTCTCTTACCTTGGACGTGGGGTATCTCTTCAAGGCTGCTCCAGCAAAGGGTAGCAGCTGCTCCTTACCTTGGTCGAGGGTTATCTCCTCATGGCTGCCCCTCCTGACCTTGAACGTGGAGTAGCTCCTCTTGGCCCTCTTGTGCCAGTGCAGCTGCTGCTCCTTGGATGTGGGGTTGCTCCTCTCACATAAATACATAAAAAGTGATTATAAAAAAGAAATTGGGCACAGTAGTGAAATAGTGAAATATGCTCACTTATAATATTTTAAAGTACATTCTGGTTAATTTCAAAATTTTTTTTCTTTTACTGCCCAGTCACAGAAGTAAAACACAAAATATATGAATTGAATCTAATACAAAACTCTCATTTACGTTTTTATGACTGAATGTTTACTACTTCAAATACTATATTATAGTATTCATTTGATTAGTTTTCTTTGTATATATTATTGTCTTTCTATACATTTTAACATGGCCTAAATACAGTAATATTCCACACAGTTCAGTCCAGTTTCACCTTTAGGATTTGAAGGCCACAGGCAAAAGTACAAATGAATGTTCCTAGTCTTCTCCCTTTCTCTTCCCATCTCTGGATCTGTTTTTCACCCAGAAGACAAGAGTATGGAGTTTTATTAGCACAACTGTGTCAATTATAATCCCTCATCTACTTTCCACCATCATATACTAAGTTTTGATGTTACAGCAACATCTTGATTTCATCAAATATGGAGCTTATGTTTTCATTTCCTTACTTATTTTTCTTATTTGGGAGTGATTATCAGAAAATCAAGAAGTAGAAATCTGTTCCTTCTGTCATCTTAAATCCAGGTGTATCCACATAACTTTTAGTACTTCTTTGAAAAAAAAAAGTCTCTGCTTTTCTTTTATGAGACATTTTTTTTTGCACAATTGTCTAAACTCCTTCAGTAAACTGTAAGCTTTGTGGAGAGGCTATCTCATTTTTGTTTCCCCTGAATAATTTAATCTGGTACATTAATTAAATGGAACATCAGCAGATATTTGTTGAATTAAATTAGGTTAAATCAGGTTTTAAATGTTTTAGGAAAAACAGTATATAAACTGTATTTATGCATATCCTGTCTTCATTAATGCAGTAAACAATTTCATTTTCTTTTGAACACCCATGACCATCTACGGACAGTGAAAGCAGTGAAAAGTATTTATTTCACTGGTCAGCGTTATCTGTTAGAAGTCATAATGTCCTTTGATGTCAGGCAATCCTAGACTTAAATTAATGTCTTTCATTTATTAGCAACATCTTAACCCACTTGTGGGGTTATAAGGATAGCATAAAATGAATGGCATCATGAAAGCTTCTGTAGTTTAGCTAGTGCCCAACCACTGTCATTGTTGTTTCATTATTTCAAGAGATAGCAGTGAAACCTTCAGTGACTTTTATAGCATGTAAATTTAACTGTTCTTAGACTGATGAATCAGTCTCTGCTGATATTTTCAGGCGCCACCTGAAGCCTTTTCTGTTGCTCTCCCCTGTCATTTGTCTGTATTTTAACTTCTAATACTATAGTATAATGGTTAAGAATGCTGATGCTGGAACCAGGTTTTCTGGTCTTCTAATAATAATAACTTTGTCATTAACTGAACTTTTGGCCTTGAACAAGATATTTAACTTCTTTATCCTCAAGATCCCTCATTTGTAACTTAGGGGTAGTCATATTTATTTCATAACCCCATTTTAAGATGGAATTATTAATAGTTATGTTGCATATTTAAAACTGTGTTTAGAGCAAAATCTGTGTATGAGTTAGTTATAAAAGTTCTGGTTTCCTGTTGTATCTACATTTTGCTTTTTTGAGCAATAAAAGGCAAGCATAATTTAACTCTTAATTCAAAGCTGCTCTCTGTCCTGCAAGTGGTTTAGGAATTTCCTGCAGGAAAAGTCCATAAATTCTTCACAAGGCATCCTTTTCATTTAATATTTGGTTTTGTGCTTCCCTTGGTGCTCAGCTGATAAAGAATTTGCCTGCAATGTGGGAAAGCTGGATTTGATCCCTGAGTTTGGAAGGTCCCCTGGAGAAGGGAAAGGCTACACACTCCAGTATTCTGGCCTAAAGAATTCCATGGACTGTGTAGTCCATGGGATCACAAAGAGTCGAACATGACTGAGTGACTTTCACTTTGGATGACAAAACATATCAATCATATGCTTTCTGAAAATGCAGAAATATGACTAATGATTTACAAGGCATTTCTGCCAAAACAGACTAGCAGAAATATCTGGTATGCCCCAAATCTGTGAATTTATTCCATATGGCTGAATCCTGGCTCTTGTATGGAAAAACAAATAATAATAATAATAATAGTAATAGAGTCATCTTGTTCACTAATCTAGCCAGTGAAATACCATGAGTTTTGCTTGGAAAGAGAATAGATATAGATAATCTTTATATCTAGATTTTTATTCAGTATTTTAACTCTATTTGTTTAAATACTTAATTAAACACTGAAGGTAATATCCTCCCCACTGTTTTTGCAGCTATATTAGTTGAGTGGAGTGAGCATAGGAGTATATTATTATATTCATGATTAATTCATCTATAGTTGAGTAGATAGAGGAGAAATAGAATGAGATTAAATCAAAAATGATTAATCTCTTCTCCTTACCCTTTCACGAATATCAAGTGCAATTTTATTGACATTAAATTTGGAGTCTTTTCTGCCCATAGGACCTAATCTTTACTTATGGTCAACATTTACTAATATTTATAATGAAATTCCACCATGAATTTTTGTTTGGCTAATATTCCTCATGAGTTTGGAATTCTAATTGCATTCCTTCTTTGTTGTGCTACATTGCATATTCCTTTTAAATGCATTCTTTTATCTCTGCAAATCCTTCACATCTCTATGTCAGCAAGTACCAATAATTTTTGAAGATGTAGTAGTAGAAAAAGCATTCTCCCCTTCAGATATGACATGTGATGTATTACCTGCACGTGCAGTATTGTCAGGGGTGTAGTTTTTGACCTGCAATGAATTACTAGCTTGACTGAGTTTGGGATTGTTTATCACTGATGACATATTTCTTTCCAAGAACATACCATTTTTCTTGTCGCTTCTTCAAAACAGTAAATGGTGAGATGAACCTGGAATTTTCCAGCAATTTGTGAAAGAAATGAAAGCAATTATTTCAAGTTTCATCCTATCTCATCAGAAATAACCTTTATAGTGGATCTCTAGTGTGTGTGAATGAACGCTGTCCTAGCATACAATAATGGTATATCAAGAACTTTCTGTATACACAGAGCACTTATCTTACTTATTATGCCTAAGGTTCAATAAATGCAAATGATAATAAGCAAATTCTTTTTCTAACCAAGAAAAAGGCCTTCTGCAGAGAGTTAACCCTTTTTCTTATATTAAAAAAAATATTTGGAGACTGTATTCATATTCTTATTCCTAAAAGAAATTAATATATTTAATCTTAATAACATTGTCAATATCACTTTAAAATGTGAATAAATTGTACTGTACTAGACTCATAATAATACTATTTGTATTCTCCTTTTCTTTCTGGTAATATGTAAATATTTATTTTTTCATCATTTCTTCATTCAGGCCCACAAAATGGAATTGTCTTTAGAAAAAATATGCTCAATCCTTACCACCTTACCATCCCTTTCATCATTCTTAGTGCAATTTAGACTTTGACAAATGAGTGCTGTTTGACAGTTTATGATCAGCTTTACAGATACTGCAGAGTTTAAACCATAGATAACTTCCCAAAGCCATCATTTTTTGTTGTTTTTGTTGGGTGGAGAATACTGGAAAACAATGGTGACAAGAACATTTCTTCCCATTTAACAACAGCCAATTCTGTTTCTACCTCCCCGTGATAGAGTACAGAGATTGACTCATTCATTCTTAAAGAAACATTTATTAATAACTCATTAATAACCATCTCTCCCAATAAACTTTTTTAGATCCTCAACCATGAAGCAGTTTAACCGTCTCCTTTTTTTTTTTTTATATTTCATCTTAAAAAAAAAAAAAAAACAAAAACTTTACATATAAGTAGACAGTTGGAATTGTAAAATCTTAAAAAATACACGTGTGCATTTGTGCTCAGTCACTCAGTCTTGTCCAACTCTGTGCAACCCTGTGGACTGTAGCCCACAAGGCTCCTCTGTCCATTGTATTCTCCAGGCAAGAATATTGGACTGGGTTGCTATGCCCTCCCACAGGGGATCTTTCTGACCCAGGGATCAAGCCAGTGTCTCTTATGTCTCCTACATCCCAAGCAGATTCTTTACCCACTGAGTCACCTGGGAAGCCCAACAGGTACACAGTTTTGTTTAAATAACTTTTTCTCTGTGTTTATAAAGTCAGGATAACTCACAACTGTCTCTGCATTCAAATAGGACTGGCCCTAACTTTGGTACCATGCAGTCTTGTTTCAGAATAAGTTTAGCATTAAACAAAAGAATCTCTACTGAGATCCCCAGAAGTGGGACCAGTTTTGTAACCATAGTTTTAAAGCAGTCATAATTGCTTTCCAAGCTGCATCTACTACCTACAATAGAGATTATATGTATGAACATATAATTTTCTTCATTCATTTTGCCTCCTTCATATGTGAGGCAAAACTCATTCTTCTCTTACACACCATTTGAGTTTAATATGTTTTTCCAATTAAACATCTTAGTAAAATATGTCACATTTCTCACAATGTTACTTGAAACCCCTGTTATGCATGTTTCCTCTCCATGTAGATTAAATATAGAATACTTTTGAATAAGGAATAGATTATTTCAAGTCCTTTTATTCTATTTAAGTTCTTTAAAAATCCATTGGTTACCATTCTTGGAAATCCAGTGATCTTTCCTCATGTCTTATCTGCTTCAATGTTTATGACATTCAGTCAACATATTTACTGAGCAGTGAGCATAGATCAAGACTGGAACCAAGGTTTAAAAACAGGATAAAAATTCTGCCCTTGTGGAGCTAACATTCTAAAGGTTGCATTCAGTGTTGAAGATGATGGGATATTTGATACTCTATCCCAACCTTGTATTTCTCACTCCTGACTATTTCTGTGACACACTGACATTTTTTTCAAATATCACTTTTCTGAAAGATATTTTACCAATTATTTTTAGGAAAAAAAAAAGCGTATATATAATATATGGGAAATTCTTAAAGAGATAGGAATACCAGACCACCTGACCTGCCTCCTGAGAAATCTGTATGCAGGTCAAGAAGCAACAGTTAGAACTGATCATGGAACAACAGACTGGTTCCACACTGGGGAAGTACATCAAGGTTGTATATTGTCACCTTGTTTATTTTACTTATGTGCAGAGTACATCATGCAAAATGGCTGGCTGAAGCACAAGCTGGAATCAAGTTTGCCAGGAGAAGTATTAATAACCTCAGATATGCAAATGACATCACACTTATGACAGAAAGTAAAGAAGAATTAAAAAGCCTCTTGATGAAAACGAAAGAGGAGAGTGAAAAGGTTGGCTTAAAACTCAACATTCAGAAAACTAAGATCATGGCATCCAGTCCCCATCTTTTCATGGCAAATAGATGGGGAAATAGTGAAAACAGTGAGAGAGTTTATTTTGGGGGGCTCCAAAATCACTGCAGATGGTGACTGCAGCCATGAAATTAAAAGACACTCACCCCTTGGAAGAAAAACTTTGATCAACCTAGACAGCATACTAAAAAGCAGAGACATTATTTGCCAACAGAGGTCTGCCTAATTAAAGCTATGGCTTTTCCAGTAGTTGTGTATGGATGTGACAGTTGGACTATAAAAAAGGCTGAGCACTACACAATTGATGCTTTTGAACTGTGGTGTTGGAGAAGACTCTTGAGAGTCCCTTGGACTGCAAGGAGATCCACCCAGGCCATCCTAAAGGAGATCAGTCCTGGGTGTTCATTGGAAGGACTGATGCTGAAGCTGAATCTCTAATACTTTGGCCACCTCATGCAAAGGACTGACTCACTGGAAAAGATCCTGATATTGGGAAAGATTGAAGGTGGGAGGAGAAGGGGAAGGCAGAGGATGAGATGGTTGGATGGCATCACTGACTTGATGGACATGAATTTGAGTAAGCTCCGACAGTTGGTGATGAACAGGGAAGTCTGGTGTTCTACAGTCCATGGGGTCACAAAGAGTCAGACACGACTGGGTAACTGAACTGAATTGATACATTTTTGGACAAGGCCCATGGCATAAGTGGGATCTTAGTTTCCTGACCAGGGACTGAACTCATGACATCTGCAGTGGAAGTGTGGAATCTTCACCATTGGACCACCATTAAAGTCATTATTTTTAAAGTATTTTTTTAATTGATAAATAATTTATATATGTGAGAAAAAGATAGATGTAACAGGCAAAGTATGATGAATTTTATAATTTCATAATCATGCTAATCAAGTTATCAAATATTTTCCATCATAAAGACCCATTTTACCCCTTCTCATTCAATTTCCGTCCTACTCCTAGAAAACTACCATTCTGATTTATTTTTTTGACCAGAGATAACTTTTTCCTGCTCTAAAGGTTTAGATAAATGAAATCATATAGTATACACTTTTCCTTGTACACTTTTTTTTTTTTTTTTAATTCAGCCTGCCTCTTCAATCACCTGTGTTTTGCATGTGTATTCCTTTTCATTGCTGAGGAGCATTTTTTCGTATGTATGAGCAACAATTCTTCAATTTGTTCCTCTGCTGATGGATATTTGTTTTATTTTTTATTTGGAGCTCTTATAATTAATACTGCTATAAAAATTCTTGTACAAATAATTTTATGTGCATATATTTTTTATTTT
Organism: Cervus canadensis; assembly: GCF_019320065.1. NCBI lineage: Eukaryota > Metazoa > Chordata > Mammalia > Artiodactyla > Cervidae > Cervus > Cervus canadensis. The sequence continues at coordinate 85,286,117 of NC_057419.1, forward strand.
CAGTTTTCCTGGATAAACACCTAGAAGAATTTCTGAGTCATAAGGCTTTAATTTGCCTTCTGCTGATGATCGTTGTATTGAGTATTTTCCTGGACTTATTCCCTTTTAGTATCCAGGCAGGACCATAACAGTGCTTAGCCTCAAGTTACTTGACTCCCAGTACTGAGACAAGATCCTACCTAATTCCCTGCAAATATTTTCCCTGTGTTTTCAATCTGACAGATAGAAGCAAGCACTAAAAATATATTTTTGGTGAATTTTGTTGTTATTTGATGTTGTTCCTTCATTTGGGAGAATAAATATGGTACATTTTATTGAATCTTAGACAAGAAAAAGTTTACAGATTACTTATTTTTTAGTCGATTAATTAATTTAAATAGGAGGACAATTACTTTACAACATTCTGGTGGCTTTTGCTATACATAGACATATATCAGCCACTGGTGCACATGTGTCCACCCATCCTGAACCACTCTCCTACTTCCTTCCCCATCCCATCCTTTTGGGAGCATCAGCTTTGAGTGACCTGCATCATAATCGAACTTGCGCTGTTCATCTATTTTACATATTGTAATATACATGTTTCAATATTATTCTCTCATATAATTTCACCCTCGCCTTTTCCCACTGAGTCAAAAAGTCTGTTCTTTACATCTGTGTCTATTTTACTGCCTTGCATATAGGATTGTCATTACCGTCTTTCTAAATTCCATATATATATATACACATTAATATACTGTATAGGTGTTTCTCTTTCTGATTTACATCACTCTGTATAATAGGCTCCAGCTTCATCCACCTCGTTAGAAGGTACTCAAATACATTCTTTTTAATAGCTGAGTAATATTCCATATGACTAAATACCACAACTTCTTTATCCATTCGTCTGCAGATGGACATCTAGGTTGCTTTCATATCCTAGCTGTTGCAAACAGTTCTGCAATGAATATTTGGGTGCAAGTGTCTCTTCCAATTCTAGTTTATTAGGTGTGTATGCCCAGCAGTCAGATTGCTGGGTCATGTGGTAGTTCTATTTCCAGTTTTTTAAGGACTCTATACACTGTTCTTCATAGTGGCTGTACCAGTTTGCATTCTCACCAACAGTGTAAGAGGGTACCCTTTTCTCTACACTCTCTCCAACTTTATTGTTTGTAGACATTTTGATTCTGGCTATTCTGACCAGTGTGAGATGATATCTCATTGTGGGTTTGATTTGCATTTCTCTGATAATAAGTGGTGTTGAGCATTTTTCATGTTAGCTGTCTGTATGTCTTCTTTGGATAAATGTCTGTTTAGTTCTTTGGTCCACTTTTTCATTGGGTTATTCATAAATCCCATTTGTTTACTTTTATTTTTATTTCCATTACTCTGGGAGGTGGGTCATACAGGATCTTGCTGCAATTTATGTTAGAGACCGTTCTGTTTATGATTTCCTCTGAAAGTTTTAAAGTTTCTGGTATTACATTTAGATCTTTAATCCATTTTGAGTTTACTTTTGTGTATGGTGTTAGAAAGGGTTCTAGTTTCATTCTTTTACAGGTGGGTGACCAGTTTTCCCAGCACCACTTGTTAAAGAGATTGTCTTTTCTCCATTGTATATTTTTGCCTCCTTTGTCAAAGATAAGGTGTCCACAGGTGCGTGGATTCATCTCTGGGCTTTCTATTTTGTTCCAGTGATCTGTATTTCTGTCTTTGTGCCAGTACTATACTCTCTTGATGACTGTAGCTTTGTAGTATAATCTGAAGTCAGGCAGGTCGATTCCTCCAGTTTCATTCTTTCTCAACATTGCTGTGGCTATTCGAGTTTGTGTGTGTGTGTGTGTGTTTCCATACAAATTGTGAAATTATTTGTTCTAATTCTGTGAAAAATGCCATTGGCAGCTTGATAGGGATTGCAGTGAATCTATAGATTGCTTTGGATAGTATACTCATTTTCACTATATTGATTCTTCCAATCAATAAAAATGGTACATTTCTCCATCTATTTGTGTCATCTTTGATTTCTTTCATCAGTTTTTTATAGCTATCTATATATAGGTCTTTTGTTTCTTTAGGTAAATTTATTCCTAAGTATTTTTTTTTCTTTTCATCACAGTGGTGAATGGGATTCTTTCCTTAATATATCTGTTTTCTCATTGTTAGCGTATAGGAATACAAGGGATTTCTGTGTATTAATTTTGTATCCAGAAACTTGACTGTATTCATTAATTAGTTCTAGTAATTTTCTGATGGTGTCTTCAGGGTTTTCTATGTAGAGAATCATGTCACCTGAAAGAGTGAGTTTTACTTCTTCTTTTCCAATCTGGATTCCTTTTATTTCTTTTTCTTCTTTGATTACGGTCACTAAGAGGCCCAAAACTATGTTGAGTAGTAGTGGTGAGAGTGAGTACCTTTGTCTTGTTCCTGATTTTAGGAGAAATGCTTTCAATTTTTCACCATTGAAGATAATGTTTGGTGTGGGTTTGTTGTATATGTCTTTTATTATGTTGAAGTATGCTCCTACTTCCCTGGTGGCTTAGACAGTAAAGTGTCTGCCTACGATGTGGGAGACCCAAGTTCAGTCCCTGGGTAGGGAATATCTCCTGGAGAAGGAAATGGCAACCCAGTCCAGTATTCTTGCCTGGAAAATCCCATGGATGGAGGAGCCTGGTAGGCTACAGTCCATGGGCTGCAAAGAATCGGACAAGACTGATGCTCCTTGTATGCCTGCTTTCTGGAAAGCTTTTATCATAAACGGGTGTTGAATTTTGTCAAAAGCTTTCTCTGAATCTATTGAGATACTCATATAATTTTTATCTTTCAATTTTTTTAATATGGTATATCACATTGATTGATTTGGGAACATTATAGAATCCTTGTATCCCTGGAATAAAGCCCAGTCAGTCATGATGTATGGACTTTTTAATATGTTGGATTCGGTTTGCTAGAATTTTGTTGAGGATTTTTTAATCTATGTTCACCAGTGATACTGACATGCAGTTTTCATTTTCTGTGGCATATTTGTCTGGTTTTGGTATTAGGTTGATAGTGGCCTCATAGAATGGGTTTGGGAGTTTGCCTTCCTCTGCAATTTTCTGGAAGAGTTTGAGTAGGATAGATGTTAGCTCTTCTCTAAGTTTTTGGTAGAATTCAGCTGTGAAGCCATCTGGTCCTGGGCTTTTGTTTGTTGGAAGAGTTTTTATTATAGTTTCCATTTATGTACTTGTGATGGGTTTGTTACAATTTTCTATTTCTTCCTGGTTCAGTTTTGGAAGGTCATACTTCCTAAGAATTTGTCCATTTCTTCCAATGTATCCATTTTACTGGCACGTGATTGTTCATAGTAGTCTCTTATGATATTTTGTATTTCCGTGTTGTCTGTTGTGATTTCTCCATTTTCATTTCTAATTTTATTGATTTGATTCTTCTCCATTTTATTTTTGATGAGTCTGTTTAACAGTTTTTCTATTTTATTTATCTTCTCAAAGGACCAGCTTTTAGTTGTGTTGATCTTTGCTATAGTCTCTTTCATTTCATTTTTATTTATTTCTGCTGTGATTTTTATGATTTATTTCCTTCTAGTAACTTTAGCTTTCCTGTGTTCTTCTTTTTCTAGTTGCTTTAATTGTAAAATTAGGTTGTTTGTTTGATGTTTCTCTTGTTTCTTGAGGTAGAGTTGTATTGCTATGAACCTCGTTCCTAGCACTGCTTTTACTGAATCCCATAGGTTTTGGGTAGTCTTGTTTCATTTTAATTTGCTTCAATGCTTATTTTGATTTCCTTTTTTATTTCTTCTGCTATCTGTCAGTTATTCAGAAGCATGCTGCTTAGCCTCCATGTTTGGTTTTTTTTTTATAGTTTTTTCTTTTTTGTCCCCTCTAACTGATATCTAATCTTATCACATTGTGATCAGGAAAAGAAAAATGCTTGAAATGATTTCAATTTTTTAAAAAATTTACCAAAGCTAGATTTATGGCCCTGAATGTCATCTATCTTGGAGAATGTCCTGTGTGCATTTAAGAAAAATGTGAAACCCATTGTATTGGGGTGAAATGTCCTGTAGATTTCAATTAGGTCTAACTGGTCCATTATATGATTTAAAACTTGTGTTTCCTTGCTAAATTTCTTTTTGGCTAATCTATCCATAAGTTTGAGTGGGGCATTAAGTCCCCCACTATTATTGTGTTACTGTTAATTCCCCCTTTCATACTTGTTAGCGTTTGCCTTATGTATTGAGGTGCTCCTATATTGAGTGCATGTATATTTATAATTGTTATTTCTTCTTTTTGGATTTATCTTTTGATTATTATGTAATGTCTTTCTTTGTCTCTGATCAGAGTCTATATTTCAAAGTCTATTTTATCTGATATGAATACTGTTACTTCTGCATTTTTTGGTCTCCATTTACACGAAATATCTTTTTCCAGCTCCTCACTTTTACATTATATGTGTCCCTAGATTTGAGGTGGAGCTCTTGTAGACAGCATATATAGGAGTCTTATTTTTGTATCCATTTGGCCAGACTTTTTCTTTTGATTGGAACATTTAACCCATTTACATGTAAGGTAGCTATTGACTGAAGCCATGAAATTAAAAGACGCTTACTCCTTGGAAGGAAAGTTATGATCAACCTAGACAGCATATTAAAAGCAGAGGCATTACTTTGCTGACAAAGGTCCATCTCGTCAAGGCTATGATTTTTCCAGTAGTCATGTATGGATGTGAGAGTCGGACTATAAAGAAAGCTGAGCACCGAAGGATTGATGCTTTTGAACTGTGGTGTTGGAGAAGACTCTTGAGAGTCCCTTGGACTGCAAGGAGATCGAACCAGTCCATCCTAAAGGAGATCAGTCCTGGGTGTTCATTGGAAGGACTGATGTTGAAACTGAAACTCCAATACCTTGGCCACCTGATGTGAAGAACTGACTTATTGGAAAAGACCCTGATGCTGGGAAAGATTGAAGGCAGGAGGAGAAGGGGACAACAGAGTATGAGATGGTTGGATGGCATCACCGACTCAGTGGAGATGAGTTTGAATAAACTCTGGGAGTTAGTGATGGACAGGGAGGTCTGGCGTGCTGTGGTCCATGGGGTCGTGAAGAGTAGGACATGACTGAGTGACTGAACTGAGATATTGATAATCATGATCCCGTTACCATTTGCTTTGTTGTTTTGGTTTCATTTTAATAAACCTTTTCATTGTTTCCTGTCTAGAGAAGATCCTTTAGCATTTGTTGAATAGCTGGTTTGGTACTGCTGAATTCTCTCATCTTTTGCTTATCTGTAAAATTTTTTATTTCTCCTTCATATCTGACTGAGATCCTTGCTGGGTAGAATAATCTTGGTTGTAGGTTTTACTCTTTCATCACTTTAAATATGTCCTGACATCCCCTTCTGGCCTGAAGAGTTTCCATTGAAAGATCAGCTGTCATCCTTATGGGGATACCCTTTTGTGTTGTTTGTTGCTTTTCCCTTACTGTTTTAATATTTGCACTTTGTGTTTAATTTTTGTTAATTTGATTAGTATGTGTCTTGTGGTATTTCATCTTGGGTTTATCCTGTTTGGGATTCTTTGGGTTTCTTGGACTTGGGTGGCTATTTCCTTCTGCAATTTTGGGAAGTCTTCCACTATGATCTTCTAAAGTATTTTCTCCTGCCCTTTGTTTTTGTCTGCTTCTTCTTAGACACCTATGATGTGAATGTTAGGGTGTTTAACATTGTCCCAGAAGTCTCTGAGATTGTCTCATTTCTTTTAATTGTTTTTTTTTTCTTTTTCTTTTTTCCTCTCTGCTCCATTCATTTCCACCATTCTATCTTCCACCTCACTTATCCTATCTTCTGCCTCCATTATTTTACTGTTGGTTTCCTCCAGAGTGTTTTAATCTAAGTTATTGCATTGTTCATTATTGATTGATTCTTCTTTGTTTCTTCTAGGTCCTTGTTAAACATTTCTTGCATCTTCTCTCTCCTTGTCTCTTGTCTATTTGCAACTCCATTTTGTTTTCAAGATTTTGGATCATCTTTACTATCATTATTCTGAATTATTTTTCAGGTATACTTCCTATCTCCATGTCTTTTGTTTGGCTTGATGGGTTTTTATCATGTTGTTTCACTTGCTGAATATTTCTCTGCCTTTTCTCTCTCTCTCTCTCTCTTTTTTTAAAGATTGCTGTGTTTGGGATGCTCTTTCTGCAGAATGGAAGTTCATGGTTCCTCTTAATTGTGGATTCTATTCCCTGTGGGTGGCCAGTGGCTTATCAAGGTTTCCTGGTTGGGGGAACTTGTTTCTGTGTTCTAGAAGTTGGAGCTGGATATCTTCTCTCTGGAGTGCAGTGAAGTGTCCAGTAGTGACTTTTGGGTGTCTATGGGTTTGGCATGGCTTTAGGCAGCCCATCTTTTTTTATGTTCAGGGTTGTATTCCTGTTTACTGGAGAATTCCGTCATGTGTTGGTTCACTGAAACTGTTGGTTCTTGGATGAAGCTTGGTTTCAGTGTAGGTATGGAGACTTTTGGGTGAAATATTGTCTATTAATGTTCCCTGAAGTCTGGAGTTCTCTGATGTTCTAAAGTTCGGGAGTTAATCCTCCTGTCTCTGGGTGTTGGTCTTCTCTTACAGTAACATCAAGACTTCTTCATCCATACAGTGCAGACAATAAAACCCCTAGGTTAATAGTGACACAACTCTCCACAGCCAGGAACACCCAGAGAGATTCATACAGCTATACAGATAAGAAAAGAAAAAGGAGAGAAATAGAGGTGAACAGGAGGAGAAAAGGGAGAGTCAAAAGTGTAGAGTGCAATCAATCCAGTAATTACATCCCTAAGTGCTCACCACAACCAGGAACACCCAGAGACATTTACAGGCTTATATAGAAAAGAGAAAAGTGAGGAAAGAGATAGAGGTGACCTGGAGGGGAAAAGGGAGAATCAAAAGGGGAAAGAGGAATCAAGCCAGTAATCAAATCCTTAAGTGAAAATGAATACAGATGATTAGAGACTTAAAGGCACAAAATTGATAATAAATATCAAAAAGCAAATATTAAAAACCTAGACGTTAGACTCTGAAAAATACAATATAAAATTACAAAACAAAAATTGATCAAAAATTTTAAAAATATGTATATGAACATTGTTTTTAAAAAAAGGTTTTGTTTTTTTTTTTTTAAAGGTAGTTAAAGTGAAAGTTGCTCAGTCATGTCTGACTCTTTGCCACCCCATGGACTATACAGTCCATGGAATTCTCCAAGCCAGAATACTGGAATGCATAGCCTTTCCCTTCTCCAGGGGGTCTTCCTGACTCAGGGGCTGAACCCAGGTCTCCCGCATTGCAGATGGATTCTTTACCAGCTGAACCACAGTGGAAGCCCAAGAATATTGCAATGGGTAACCTATCCCTTCTCCAGCAGATCTTCTTGATCCAGGATTTGAACCAAGGTCTCCTGCATTGCAGGTGAATTCTTTACCAACTGAGCTATCAGGAAAGGTAATAGTAGGCTATAAAAATGAAAGTTAAGGAAGTGATAACTTTATTTAAAAAAAAAAAATTAAAAAGTGATGATAGTAAAAATATATCTAGGAATTTCTCTGAAACTGTTGTGGGCAGTGTTGTGTCAGTTTGGTGTCAGGTAGTCCCTTGTTCCAGCTTGTACTTGTTCTCAAGGTCTACAGTTACCCTGAAGGAGGAAACAGACAGAATAGGCTCCATCTTGAAAGCAGGACTCCATCCTGGGCCACACTGTGGACTTTGAGCTATATGCCCAATATCTATGGAAACAACATACCAGCTGGAAAACCAACCATCCCTCACCCCCATGGAAGAGCCCCAGGGCTCATACATAGACTCTTTGTCACCTAAAAGAATGCCTTAATTATCTGTGTAACCGAATAGAATCATAAATTCTATTATGCTTTTTGGGGTATGACCACAGGCCCATTGATAGTTGTCCACTATTAACTACCTAGGCTTAAGGCATATGAATCACAGGTTTAAGGCATAACGAATCATGGGTTAACTTTGATTGTATCTTTCATTTCCTTTGATCAGACTGGTTTAAGAGAATTTGCGGAGGTGAGTTTGAGCACATACACTTAGGGTATATAAGGTTTTCACAAAAACTGGCTGGAATCCTTGGCTAAGAGAAGACTGCCTTGGGCCCGCCGATGTAATAAACTGCACTCCACTATCTGCATTGTCTTTCTGAGTGAGTTTGTTTCCCGAAATGCGTTACAACATTTGGTGCATTGACAAGGGAAACTCCTCACTTTGAGGAGACAAGTCCTATTTGGGACTACTCCAAGGCCTTGCGGCTTGAATTTTCTAGAAGGGAGATGGCGCCTCCCCTTCTGGAAGGATTCTGCTTCTCAATGCCCAGACCTTTCTTGTTAGCAGGTAGTAGACAGAGAAGGCAATGGCAACCCACTCCAGTACTCTTGCCTGGAAAATCCCATAGATGGAAGATCCTGGTGGGCTGCAGTCCATGGGGTCGCTAAGAGTCGGACACAACTGAGCGACTGCACTTTCACTTTTCACGTTCATGCATTGGAGAAGGAAATGGCAACCCACTCCAGTGTTCTTGTCTGGAGAATTCCAGGGACGGGGGAGCCTGGTGGGCTGCCTTCTATGGGATCGCACAGAGTTGGACATGACTGAAGAGACAGCAGCAGCAGCAGATGGCAGCAGGGGAACTGAGCACCTAGGTGAGGAGGAACTCACCCATCAGGGTGGATGAGGGGACCTGATCACTCCCCTGGGAGGGACTAGAAGAGGCACGGACCCACAGGACTCTAGAATAGGCAGATGGCAGTGATTGCTTGCTACACAGGTTGACAAGCATGTTAGGGCTTAGGAAGGAAATTTGTAAATGTCATTTAGGAGATGGTGTCTATGCCGTCTTGGGGAAAATTATTACCAAGCAATCGCCAGGGGATTGTTAGGAGAAAAAACTTGGTCTTTGTGTGCTCATATTCTGACCTCCCCAAAGAAATGTCCCATCTGCTGTGAAATTATTGAACCCCCTTAGAATTGTCAGGTTAGAAGGAGTGGGATACATAAGTGAGTATGAATTGGCTTTTCCAGAGATGTCCTGGGATGGGGGATATTTATGTGTTTTCATCTGTACCTGATCAAGCCCACCAATGCAGAACAGACTTTAAAATTTAAGGGAGAAACAGTCTTGGACCACGTGGTGTTCTGGTTAGGCCGTGCTGACCAGCAGGTGAAGACACACTGATCCCCCTTCTCCCTCTGAGATCTGGCAGGTAAGGCTCTTCTCACCCCATTTAGGAAGGAGGTGGAATGGCAATTTAAGTGTTTCATTGAGTGGAAATATCAGAAGTACGTTGGGTACCAAGAACTTCATAGACAGAATGAAAATGAAAATTAGAAGAAGGTCCAAGGAGGTAAGCAATACGGGGGGAAGTGAATCTAAGACAACTGTATTGGAGTGCATGATTAAAAATTTAAAGAAGGGATTTGGAGGAGACTATGGGGTGAAGATGACGCCTAACTGCCCCCACATACTCTGTAAGGTTGAATGGCCCCCTATGGGAGTAGGATGGCCACCAGAGGACACCATGAACTTAAAAAATAGTAGAAGCAGTCTATACACTAGTCACAGGACAGCCAGAACACCGGATCAATATCCATATATTGACTTATGGCTAGAGTTAGCTCAAGACCCTCCTACTTGGACTAAGTTCTGTATCCAGAAGGGAAAGGGGAAAATATTAATGGCACAAAAATTGATTGATAATAAAAAAGGAAATTCTACAGAATTTGGGCAGGGATGACCTGACCCCTCCCCCATACTGGATAATGATGCACCAGCCTCCCAGTGCTCCACCAGGACCAGAGGCTGCCTTAATGCCCAATCCAGGGCCAGGTGAAGCTCATGCAGCAGCCACTGCTCTTCCACCAGCTCTCCTGGAGATCATAGAGCCACCGTTTTGGCAGGCTCCGATCCCAGTGATGGAGACCTCTGGTCAACACCCCCAGGATTCCACCTCAGCCGGACCTCCTAGACTCTATCCACCTCTCCCAGTGAGTACTGATGGGAAGGGGGAAGAAAACATAGGAATTAGACAAAGGCTGTGCTCCACCAAGGAACGGGGGGAAAGAACCTCACTACAGATGCCCCTCAGAGAGCTACAACAGCCTCCGGTTCAGGACACATGTGGGCAATACCATCAGCCCCCTGTGGCCTATTGTCCAGCCATTTTCCTCTATGGATATATTAAACTGGCAGAGACACACTCCACAGTACTCGGGGGAGCCACAAGCCATGATTAGGCTAATAGAGACTATTTTTTGAACCCACCGCCCTACATGGGATGACACAATTCAATTACTAGTCTCCCTTTTCAGCACTGAGGAAAGACACAGGGTCCTAACTGAGGCCAGAACATGGTTAAGAGAAATGGAACCTGAGGGTACTGCAAACCTGCAGCAGTAGGCAGAACTAGCCACCCCAGATGAAAGGCCCAACTGGGACTGTAACACAGAGGAAGGGAGGGGCCACCTGGAGAGATATCAGTGGCTATTTTACAAGGTCTCAAGAAGGGGCCTGAAAACCTATGAGTATGACAAAACCCTCTGAAATGATTCAAAGGAAAAGCAAATCACTCTCTGAATTCTATGAAAACCTCTGTGAGGCCTGTAGACTTTATACACCAATAGATCCAGAGGCTGCTGGGTCTCAGATGGTGATAAATGCAGACTTTGTGTCTCAAGTCTACCCCAAAAATGTCAGATGGGGAGCACCAAGTGACTCATTAATTTTTATACATCTCTTGATGCCCAGTACCTTTGTTGGGAAGAGACTTGCTGTCTAAATTGGGGGCACAAGTGACTTTTACACCCAAGAAAGACCCATTCTTCGAGTGGGCTCAACCATCTATTTACTCTTCCTCTAGGTAACCCGTCAAGATGAATGGAGGTTGCATGATCTCCTGGAGGGGAAACCAGACAGGCTAAACAGTCAAGAGAGAGAGTTAACTCAACAATTCCCTGAGGTCTGGGTGGAAGGACCCCCCCACCCCTCAGGTTTGCAAAACAAGTTCCACTGGTAATAGAACTCAAACCCAGTACAATTACATTAGTACCCTCCTTGGGCCTGCCAGACCTTGCTAAGCCATTATTCTTTATGTGACTGAAAAGGACAAGTTGGCTATGGGAGTGTTGTCCCAGACTATGGGGACATGGGACAGACCCGAGGCTTATCTCTGGAAACGGTTGGACAATGGCGCCACTGGGTGGCCGGGATGCTTACAGGCAGTTGCTGCAGTTGCCTTATTGGTCCGGGAGGCAACCAAGCTGACTTTGGGTCAAGATTTGATCGTAAAAGTCCCGCATGAGGTCAACACTCTCTTGCAAGTTCAGTTCAGTTCAGTCCAGTCTCTCAGTCGTACCCGACTCTTTGTGACCCCATGAAGCGCAGCGCGCCAGGCCTCCCTGTCCATCACCAACTCCCGGAGTTTACTCAAACTCATGTCCATCGAGTCAGTGATGCCATCCAACCATCTCATCCTCTGTCGTCCCCTTCTCATCCTGCCCCCAATCCCTCCCAGCATCAGGGTCTTTTTCAGTGAGTCAACTCTTCGCATCAGGTGGCCAAAGTATTGGAGTTTCAGCTTCAGCATCAGTCCTTCCGATGAACACCCAGGACTGATCTCCTTTAGGATGGACTGGGTGGATCTCCTTGCCGTCCAAGGGACTCTCAAGAGTCTTCTCCAACACCACAGTTCAAAAGCATCAATTCTTAGGCAATCAGCTTTCTTTATAGTCCAACTCTCACATACATGCATGACTACTGGAAAAACTGTAGCCTTGACTAGATGGACCTTTGTTGGCAAAGTAATGACTCTGCTTTTTAGTATGCTATCTAGGTTGGTCATAACTTTCCTTCCAAGGAGTAAGCGTCTTTTAATTTCATGGCTGCAATCACCATCTGCAATGATGTTGGAGCCCAGAAAAAAAAAAAAAAGGCAGCCACTGTTTCCCCATCTATTTGCCATGAAGTGATGGGACCAAATGCCATGATCTTAGTTTTCTAAATGTTGAGCTTTAAGCCAACATTTTCACTCTCATCTTTCACTTTCATCAAGAGGCATTTTAGTTCCTCTTCATTTTCTGCCATAAGGGTGGTGCCATCTGCATATCTGAAGTTATAGATATTTCTCCCAGCAATCCTGATCCTAGCTTGTATTTCTTCCAGCCCAGCATTTCTCATGATGTACTCTGCATAGAAGTTAAACAAGCAGGGTGACAGTATACAGCCTTTACATACTCCTTTTCCTATTTGGAACCAGTCTGTTGTTCCATGTCCAGTTCTAACTGTTGCTTCCTGGCCTGCATACAGGTTTCTCAAGAGGCAGGTCAGGTGGTCTGGTATGCCCATCTCTTGAAGAATTTCCCACAGTTTATTGTGATCCACACAGTCAAAGGCTTTGGCATAGTCAATAATGCAGAAATAAATGTTTTTTTTTGTTTGTTTGTTTGTTTTTTTTTTTTTTTTTCTGGAACTCTCTTGCTTTTTCAATGATCCAGCAGATGTTGGCAATTTGATCTCTGGTTCCTCTGCCTTTTCTAAAACCAACTTGAACATCTGGAAGTTCATGGTTCATGTATTGCTGAAGCCTGGCTTGGAGAATTTTGAGCATTACTTTTCTAGCATTTGAGATGAGTGCAATTGTGTGGTAGTTTGAGCATTCTTTGGCATTGCCTTTCTTTGGGATTGCAATGGAAACTGACCTTTTCCAGTCCTGTGACCACTGCTGAGTTTTCCAAATTTGCTGGCATATTAAGTGAAGCACTTTCACAGCATCATCTTTCAGGATTTGAAATCGCTCAACTGGAATTCCATCACCTCCACTAGCTTTGTTCGTAGTGATGCTTTCTAAGGCCCACTTGACTTCACATTCCAGGATGTCTGGCTCTAGGTGAGTGATCACACCATTGTGATTATCTGGGTCATGAAGATCTGTTTTGTACAGTTCTTCTGTGTATTCTTGCCACCCCTTCTTAATATCTTCTGCTTCTGTTTGGTCCATACCACTTCTGTCCTTTATCGAACCCATCTTTGCATGGAATGTTCCCTTGGTATCTCTAATTTTCTTGAAGAGATCTCTAGTCTTTCCCATTCTATTGTTTTCCTCTATTTCTTTGCATTTATCACTGAGGAAGGCTTTCTTATTCAGATGGGAATATCTTTCCTTTTCTCTTCTGCTTTTCACTTCTCTTCTTCTCACAGCTATTTGTAAGGCTTCCTCAGTCAACCATTTTGCCTTTTCCATGGGTATGGTCTTGATCCCTGTCTCCTGTACAATGTCACGAACCTCTGTCCATAGTTCATCAGTCACTGTGTCTATCAGATCTAGTCCCTTAAATCTATTTTTCACTTCCACTGTATAGTCATAAGGGATTTGATTTCAGTCATACCTAAATGGTCTAGTGGTTTTCCCTACTTTCTTCAATTTAAGTCTGAATGAGAGACCCCCATAAATGGCTGTCAACATCCCAGATTACTCAATACCAGGGACTGTTATGTGAGATCCCCCATGATTCTTTTGAGCCTTGTCAGGCCCTAAATCCAGCCACTCTCCTTCCTGTGGGAGAAGGTGGACCTTCACATGATTGCAAGGAAATATGCCAGCAGACCTGACTTGAGAGACCAGCCAATCCCGGACCCAGATTTGGCCCTTTACACCAATGGCACTATCCAGGTGAAACAAGCACAATGACTATCAGAATATGCAGTAGTCATGGAAGAATCCATTGTTGAGGCTAGCTCTCTGCCATTACACTGGTTTGCTCAACGGGCCAAATTATATTCTCTAATCCAGGCCCTCCAGCTGTCAAAAGGTAAGAAAACAAACATTTCCAGACTCCAGGTATGCTTTTGCCGCACTATATGTACACAGGACTCTGTATAAGGAGAGAGGCCTTTTGACAGCTAGTGAAAAAGATATTAAAAATAAAGAAGTTAAGACTCTATTAGATGCTGCCTGAGAACCAGAAAGGGTTGCAGTCATAAATTGCTGAAGACATTAAAAAGAGGTTACCCCCTGGACTCGGGGAAACAGACTGACTGATGAGACCACTAAATAAGTAGTCGAGGGCTTGGGGGTGACATGTGAAGCCCCTATTAAAGCTCTCATATTGGCGGAGCTGCCTGAGCAAACTCTGGACTCTCCAAAATACACTGAAGCCCAAAACCAACTAGCCAAAGTGGAGGCGGTCAACAAGACTGAAAAGGGATTGTGGGAATTGCCAAGTGGCAAATTATTGGTACCAGAGGAACTGGCACCCACTTTGGTAAGCCAAATACACAAAGCAACCCACCTAGGCCATGATAAACTGGAAGAACTAATTTGAAAATATTTCTTGTTTCCCTGCCTCTCTTCCCTATGCAGGATAGAACCTCAGAACTGCACTGCCTGCTTACAGGTCAGTGCTGCCTCTCGGCACAGACAGAGACCTCTGGGGATTCATCTAAAAGGCACACTGCCCTTTGAACACCTGGAAGTGGACTTCACTGAAATAAAACTTCACTGACATTACTGTTACCTGCTGGTCATGATATGCACATTCTTGGGATGGGTAAAAGCTTTTCCTATCTGGACTGAAAGAGCATCAGAAGTAGTCTGGTGCCTACCTAGGGAGATAGTTCCCAGATGTGGATTTCCTGCCAGCATTGGATCAGACAATGACCCGGCTTTCATAGCTGATTTAGTTCAACAAGTAAGCAAAACTTTAAACATCAAATGGAAAGTACATACAGCATATAGGCCCTAGAGTTCTGGGATGGTGGAAGGAACCAACCGGACACTTAAAGAGACACTCTTCAAGCGGATCATAGAGACTGTATGCTCTTGCATGGACTTGTTTCCAACGGCTCTGCTCAGACTCAGGATAACCCCATGGTCCCATGGCTATTCTCCGTATGAAACTGTGTATGGGAGGCCCCCTCCCTTAATAAAACAGGTGTCAACAAATTTGCCTCAGGTAAGGGGAGATGAGATTTCACACCAGATAGAACAACTGGGTAAGGTAATAAATCAGGTAACTAAGTTTGTACAAGAAAGGGTGCTGTTCCCCCTTGGGGAACAGATTCATGAATTTGTGCCCGGGGATCAGGCGTGGGTCAAGGACTGGAAACACGACTCCTTGGCCCCACACTGGAAGGGTCCATACACTGTTGTTCTAATGACCCTTACTGCAGTTAAAGTTGCAGGTGCCACTCCCGGATCCACCACATGAGGATGAAAGGAACATACCACGCAGACTCAGAAAATGCAGAGTGGACTGCCCAGAGGGACCCCACTGACCCTCGAGAGACTAAGATTATCCTTAAGAAGAAGAAGGAAAACAAGATCCTAGACGAGCGCCTTCAGGATGAAGCCACATAATCAACTCCTGCTGCTCGGCCTCATCAAAGTGATTTTGAATTTAACTTCCGTTTCAACTCAGGACAATGTTCTCATCTCATGGGCACATTCCTACACAGACTTCTACAGCAACACCTGCAACTGCTGGGTATGTGGGGCTATGCCTCTGTCTGTGATGAATGGACTTCCTTGGTGAGTGTCACCGCTCCGCCAAGGAGATTTTAAACCACTCTGCTCTTTTCTGCAGCAACAAAAAGAGACTTTCCTGTTTCTTGTCAATCATAATCTCTCCCTGCTCTCTTGGTGTAAGCCAGACCTACAGTCGATAGACTCAGGTCATGGGATTACATTTGATGTAAACACCAGTTTCATAAAAGTATCAAAAGCCTGTATGTCATATTTAAAGAACAAAAAGGGAAAAAAGCTCCCTGACCAGCAAGGGAGGACAGGCCTCTAGGTATGTTGAACAATTCTACCAAGTCTGGGATGAATATTTCTGGATGACCCCAGAAAAGGGTCAACTAATTACTCCCACCACTATATGCTGGGAACAAAAAGAATAAAAGGTAGGGTTTAGTGATCATCATTAGACCCAAAAGAACTAAAATATATCTCCATATATCCCCCAAACAATGTAAATGAACATTCGAGGTCACATACCACCCCAAACAGTCCTTCCATTGGCCAGGCTCTGATTGGAAATATAACCCTGGAATCCACTGGGTGTCACCCAGTGGAATCTAATGGCTTTAGGGGCCTAACCTTTGGCCTTGGTTACCAATCGGCTGGGTAGGCCACAGCACACTGGGGTTTGTTTTGCCCATGGCAGCATAAAGCTTAACCTATAACAAGCCCCGGAAAATATACCTTATTTGCATGCTAGGTGGACAAGGTCTGTGTTTCAATGGTATGAATATATTGCTGCCTTATTTCTACTTTCTTTAGGGACAACAGATATTATGTTTAAAATAGAAACCTTGATTAATTTCACAAACAGGCCCTCCTAGATAGTGCTATAGCCATGCAAGCCTTAACTGAAGAACAAATCCAATTGAGAAAAGCAGTAATTCAAAACAGAATGGCTTTGGACATGCTCACAGCTGCTCAAGGAGGGACCGCTACTATAATTAAAGTTGAATGTTGTGTATATATTTCTGATTTATCTGGCAGTGTATCAGCTGCTTTAGATGGCATGAAAAACCAGGGAGAAGCAATGTCAAATGAAAACATTCCTTTCTGGACTTTGGTCCTATCTGGGGTGAAGGGTGATTTTTGGAAAACTATATTTACCATTGTTACAGTTGCCTTGATAGTTCTGCTTTGTGGACCCTGCCTTTTGCAATGTATTATGAACTTTATAACTCAAAGATTGGTGTCGTTCTCCCAAATTGGCGGTTGGAGAGCCAGGGTGCAATATATCCTTATAAGTGATGCTCATACTATGAGTTAAGAACATCAAGAGGGGGGGATAAAGGAGGAAACAGACAGAACAGGCTCCATCTTTTTTTTTTTTTTTCGGGCTCCATCTTGAAAGCAGGACTCCATCTTTAGCTGGACTGTGGACTTTGAACTATATGCCCAGTACCTATGGAAACAACATACCAATTGGAAAAACTAGACACCACCCCCCACCCCTCCATGGAAGAGCCCCAGGGCTCATTCCTAGACTCTCCGTTGCCTAAAAGAATACCCTAATTATCTGTATAACTGAATAAAATCATAAATTATATTATGCTTGTTGGAGTATGACCACAGGCCTAGTGACAATTGTCCACTGCTAGCTACCTAGGCTTAAGGCATACGAATCACGGATTAACTTTGATTGTATCTTTCTTTTCCTTTGTTCAGACCAGTTTCAGAGAATTTGGGGAGGTGGGTTTGAGCACGTACACTTAGGGTATATAAGGTTTTCACAAAAACTGGTTGGAGTCCTTGGCTAAGAGGAGACTCTGCCTTGGGCCCACCAGTGTAATAAACTGCACTCCACTATCTGCATTGTGTTTCTGAGTGAGTTTGTTTCCCAGAACGCATGGGTACAACAGCCCCTCAAATGCATAGTCTCAGTATTAACTTAACTACAGGGTTTTAATCTGTTGAGCCTGTCACTTCCAGAGTGGTCCCCTCTTCTTTATTTAGGCTTCCTCTGTTTGCAAGTCTCTTCAGTGTCTAATGTCTGTGCTGACAGGAGGGGCCGAAGGTGCCTACTTATTTAGGCTCACTTGTTCAATTGTGCTGTGGAGAGGGAGGAATACTGCAAACAAATACCACTGGCATGTTCAATTGTTCTGTGGAGAGGGAGGGATACTGCAAACAAATACCACTGGCATGTGTGGGTTCATACCAGTGGATGAACCACACTGGCTTTGCCACCACCCAATGTAGCATGTACTTGCCGGGTCCACAGTGCTCAAATTCCAGGTTGCTCTATAAGGGCACTATCCCAAGTGGACCCTACATTTCATGCAATTCCCAGGCCTAAACCACTCAGGTTGTCGGGTATTCTGCAAGGGCACAGATCCAGAAGTGCTGTGTGTTTTGTGCCCTTCCCAGGTCCAAGCCACTCATGTAACTGGGTGCTTGGTGAGCCCACTGTCCTAGGTGGGCCACGCGTCTTATGCATCTCCCTAGTACCAGCCACTCAGTTTCCCAGGTGCGCCATAAAGGCACAGTCCCAGGTGTGCTGTGTGTCTCCTCTACAGTGCTAATCTCAGTCTGTGACACCCCTGGCAGATGTGAACCATCCAGGATCCCAGACATGGCTATCAACTGGCAGCCTGCTCACAGTTTGGGAGAAGATGTGGTCTGTGGGGCTGAGATTGCAGCAGCTCTTTTGCCTTCTGGTTCTGACTGCCACACACCTGTCTCTCTGCGTCTGGGGAGGTAGGGTTCTAAACAGCACCCAGCTTGCTCTCCTTTGGTATTCACTACAAACCTTTTTTTCTTTGAGCATGCCAGGTGTCACCATGAGGCTTTAGAGTCTTTTGCGGGAAAGGTGTTTGTTTGTTTGTTTGTTTTTTTCTTCTCTGGTTATCCCATGGTTTGGGTTGCTATGTCACCTTAGCTCCCTGAGATTGTCCTTAGGTCATTTAAGCCCAGTACTTACCTCAAGGACCAAAGATGCAGCCTGCGGACATGAGTGTCTGAGCCAATTCTCTGCTGGTAATTGCAGTTAGGTGCGGATTCTGTGGGATTATTTTTTTTCCCCTGGTTATGTTGTCCTCTGACTTAAACTTATACAATGCTGTATGTCAATTATATTTCAGTAAAACTGGAACAACAACAACAAGAAACACAATGAGATACTACCTCACACATGTTAGAATGGCTATTATCAAACACATAAGAGAGATTTCAAAGTAAGGAGAGTCTTAATTTTATCAACCTTTTCTGAGCATGGAGAGCACAAACAAGGAGGACAACACAACAGAGAAGTCTGGAGAATATAGGAGTTGCTAACTTACATCATTAGAAGCTGAAAAGGGAGAGAGAACTTCTGGTGAAGCAGATAGCAAAAATGTCTGCACAGGGGGCCAAAAGAAAAAGATTAAAAAAAAAAATAGCACAGCTTGCAATCCAGGAGACACATCACAATGTCCAAAGACACCAATGCTGATCCCCATTGCCCCTCTACCTTCTGTCCTGAAGCCTGTCAACCTGGTCTATAGGGACGTCATTTGTGTTTGGTGCCAGCAGTTAAAACTGAGCACCAAAGGCTGAAAACTAGATGGATATAAACGACCCTGTGAATATGCCTATACTCATTAAAAAAAAAAAAAAAAGAAACATTCCTGCCAGAGCCCAGGAGGCCAGAATCCTGTCCCTAATGAAAAGGAACTACAACTGGAATGCTCTGTTGAGAGAATGCATCTTCTGAATGGGCTGCTCCTCCTGCAGAGGAGTCACCTGCCCTTGATGGAGCTCCTCCGCCTCTTGAGGGAGTTGTATCAACTTCTGCCCCCGACCCAGAGGCTGGGTTGGGGGGCACATGAATCAGCCATGGGTGTAGATGTGTTTCCCAACCTGACCTTCCCTCCCACCTCCCTCCCCATCCAATCTCTTAGGGAGCATCCCAGTGCACCAGCCCTGAGCCCCCTGCCTCATGCATCGAACCTGGACTGGCGACTATTACACATATGATAATATACATATTTCAATGTTATTCTCTCAAATCATCTCACCCTCACCTTCTCCGATAGAGTCCAACAGTTTGTTCTTTACATCTGTGCTTCTTTTGCAGTCTCGCATATAGGGTCATCTTTACCATTTTTCTAAATTCCATATATATGTGTTAATATACTGTATTGCTGTTTTTCTTTCTGACTTACTTCACTCTGTATAATGGGCTCCAGTTTCATCCACCTCATTAGAACTGATTCAAATGACTTCTTTTTAATAGCTGAGTAATATTCCACTGTGTATATGTACCACAACTTTCTTATCCGTTCGTCTGCTGATGGGCATCTAGGTTGCTTCCATGTCCTGGCTATTATAAACAGTGCTACGATGAACATTGGGGTGCACGTGTCTCTTCAGATCTGGTTTCCTCAGTGTGTATGCCCAGGAGTGGCATTGCTGAGTCATATGGCAGTTCTATTTCCAGCTTTTAAAGGAATTCCACACTGTTTCTCCAAGTGGCTGTAACTAGTTTCTCAATCCCACCAACAGTGTAAAGGGTTCCTTTTTTCTCGCACCATCCACTCCAGCCATTTATTGTTTTGGTAGACTTTGGATAGCAGATCAGTTTTCCCAGCACACTTGTTAAAGAGA
>NC_057419.1:85306256-85308767 GCF_019320065.1 Cervus canadensis
AGCATATTAAAAAGCAGAAACATTACTTTGCCAACAAAGTTCCGTCTTGTCAAGGCTATGGTTTTTCCAGTAGTCATGTATGGATGTGAGAATTGGACAGTGAAGAAAGCTGAGCACCAAAGAATTGATGCATTTGAACTGTGGTGTCAGAGAAGACTCTTGAAAGTCCCTTGGACTGCCAGGAGATCCACCCAGTCCATCCTAAAGGAGATCAGTTCTGGGTGTTCATTGGAAGGACTGATGTTGAAGCTGAAACTCCAATACTTTGTCCACCTCATGCTAAGAGTTGACTCATTGGAAAAGACCCTGATACTGGGAGGGATTGGGGGCAGGAGGAAAAGGGAACGACAGAGGATGAGATGCCTGGATGGCATCACCAACCCTCTGGACATGGGTTTGGGTAGACTACAGGAGTTCGTGATGGACAGGGAGGCCTGGTCTGATGCGATTCATGGGGTTGCAAAGAGTCAGACACAATTGAGTGACTGAAATCAAGAACTCATATATATATATATGCCCATATATATATATGGGCAACTTAAGCACATAGTTTGTGAATATTTACATATGGGTGTGTGCATCTAAGTAACTGACACACAAAAGAAGGTTCAGTTCAGTTCAGTTCACTTCAGTCGCTCAGTTATGTCCAACTCTTTGCAACCCCATGAATTGCAGCACGCCAGGCCTCCCTGTCCATCACCAACTCCCGGAGCTTACCCACACTCGTGTCCGTTGAGTTGTTGATGCCATTCAACTATCTCATCCTCTGTCATCCCCTTCTTCTCCTGCCCCCAGTCCTTCCCAGCATCTGGGTCTTTTCAAATGAATCACTCTTTGCATCAGGTGGCCAAAGTATTGCAGTTTCAGCTTCAACATCAGTCCTTCCAATAAACACCCAGGACTGATCTCCTTTAGGATGGACTGGTTGGATCTTTTTGCAGTCCAAGGGACTCTCAAGAGTCTTCTCCAACACCACACTTCAGAAGCTTCAAAGCTCACCTAATTATGCTGAGACAAAAGGCATTATCAAGACTGACTATTTACCTGTAAATTATCAGTGATACATTGTATCATATCAGGAAACACATTCATGCTTGTATCTTGCCTTGTTATGATAAGATTGAATACCTGATATTCATGGATTGGAAGAATCAATATAGTGAAAATGACTATACTATCCAAAGTAATGTATAGAGTCAATGCAATCCCTTTCAAGCTACCAATTTTTTTCAGAGAATTAGAACAAATAATTTCACAATTTGTATGGAATTACAAAAAACCTTAAATAGCCAAAGCAGTCTTGAGAAAGAAGAATGGAACTGGAGGAATCAACCTGCCTGACTTCAGGCTATACTACATAGCAACTGTCATCAAGACAGTATGGTACTGGCACAAAGAGAGAAACATAGATCAATGGAACAAAATAGAAAGCCCAGAGATAAATCCACGCACCTATGAACATCTTATCTTTGACAAAGGAGGCAATAATATACAATGGAGAAAAGACAATCTCTTTAACAAGTGGTGCTGGGAAAACTGATCTGCTATCCAAAAGTCTACCAAAACAATAAATGCTGGAGTGGATGTGGAGAAAAAGGAACCCTCTTACACTGTTGGTGGGATTGAAAACTAGTACAGCCACTATGGAGAACAGTGTGGAGATTCCTTAAAAAGCTGGAAATAGAACTGCCATACGACCCAGCAATCCCACTCCTGGGCATACACACTGAGGAAACCAGAATTGAAAGAGACACGTGCATACCAATGTTCATTGTGACACTGTTTACAATTGCCAGGACATGGAAGCAACCTAGATGTCCATCGGCAGATGAATGGATAAGAAAGCTGTGGTATATATACACAATGGAATATTATTCAGCTATTAAAGGAATGGATTTGAATCAGTTCTAATGAGGTGGATGAAACTGGAGACTATTATACAGAGCAAAGTAAGTCAGAAAGAAAAACAGCAATAGAGTATATTAACACATATATATGGAATTTAGAAAAATGGTAAAGATGACCCTATATGCGAGACTGCAAAAGAAGCACAGATGTAAAGAACAAACTGTTGGACTCTATCGGAGAAGGTGAGGGTGAGATGATTTGAGAGAATAACATTGAAATATGTATATTATCATATGTGTAATAGTCGCCAGTCCAGGTTCGATGCATGAGGCAGGGGGCTCAGGGCTGGTGCACTGGGATGCTCCCTAAGAGATTGGATGGGGAGGGAGGTGGGAGGGAAGGTCAGGTTGGGAAACACATGTACACCCATGGCTGATTCATGTGCCCCCCAACCCAGCCTCTGGGTCGGGGGCAGAAGTTGATACAACTCCCTCAAGAGGCGGAGGAGCTCCATCAAGGGCAGGTGACTCCTCTGCAGGAGGAGCAGCCCATTCAGAAGATGCATTCTCTCAACAGAGCATTCCAGTTGTAGTTCCTTTTCATTAGGGACAGGATTCTGGCCTCCTGGGCTCTGGCAGGAATGTTTCTTTTTTTTTTTTTTTT
>NC_057419.1:85308867-85337754 GCF_019320065.1 Cervus canadensis
CAGCCCAGCGTTTCTCATGATGTACTCTGCATATAAGTTAAATAAGCAGGGTGACAATATACAGCCTTGACGTACTCCTTTTCCTATTTGGAACCAGTCTGTGTTCCATGTCCAGTTCTAACTGTTGCTTCCTGACCTGCATACAGGTTTCTCAAGAGGCAGGTCAGGTGGTCTGGTATTCCCATCTCTTTCAGAATTTTCCACAGTTTATTTTGATCCACATAGTCGAAGTCTTTTGCATAGTCAATAAAGCAGAAATAGATGTTTTTCTGGAAGTCTCCTTGCTTTTTTGATGAATCCAGCAGATGTTGGCAATTTAATCCTGGTTCCTCTGCCTTTCCTAAACGCAACTTGAACATCTGGAAGTTCAAGATGCACGTATTGCTGAAGCCTTGGCTTGGGAGAATTTTGAGCATTAGTTTACTAGCATATGAGAAGAGTGCAATTGTGTGAGTTCAAGCATTTTTTGGCATCACCTTTCTTTGGGATTGGAAAAAAACTGATATTTTCGAATCCTGTGGCCACTGGCTGAGTTTTCCAAATTTGCCCTGACATATTGAGTGCCAAGACTTTTGCAGCATCATTTCAGGAATTTAAATAGCTCACTGGAATTCATCAAATCCATAGCTTGTTCATAGTGATCTTTCTAAGGCCCAGCTTTGACTTCCATTCCACCCAGGATGGTCTGGCTCTAGGCGAGTGATCACCACCATCGTGTTATCTGGTCATGAAGAACTTTTTTGTACAGTTCTTCCATGTATTCTTGCCACCTCTTCTTAATATCTTCTAATCTTGTTAGGTCCATACCATTTCTGTTCTTTATCGAACCCATCTTTGCATGAAATGTTCCCTTGGTATCTCTAATTTTCTTGAAGAGATCTCTAGTCTTCCCCATTCTGTTGTTTTCCTCTATTTCTTTGCACTGATTGATGAGGAAGGCTTTCTTATCTCTCCTTGCTATTCTTGGAATTCTGCATTCAGGTGGAAATATCTTTCCTTTTCTCCTTTGCTTTTCCCTTCTCTTCTTCTCACAGCTATTTGTAAGGCCTGCTCAGACAGCCATTTTTCTTTTTCTTATTTATTTGTTTATTTATTTTTTTTTTCATTTATTTTTATTAGTTGGAGGCTAATTACTTTACAATATTGTAGTGGGTTTTGTCATACATTGACATGAATCAGCCATGGAGTTACATGTATTCCCCCTCCCGATCCCCCCTCCCACCTCCCTCTCTACCTGATCCCTCTGGGTCTTCCCAGTGCACCAGGCCCAAGCACTTGTCTCATGCATCCAACCTGGGCTGGGAATCTGTTTCACCATAGATAATATACATGTTTCAATGCTGTTCTCTCAAAACATCCCACCCTCGCCTTCTCTGCCATATGACCCAGCAATACCACTTCTGGGCATACACACTGAGGAAACCAGATCTGAAAGAGACACGCGCACCCCAATCTTCATCGCAGCACTGTTTATAATAGCCAGGACATGGAAGCAACCTAGATGCCCATCAGCAGATGAATGGATAAGGAAGCTGTGGTATATATACACCATGGAATATTACTCAGCCATTAAAAAGAATTCATTTGAATCAGTTCTAATGAGATGGATGAAACTGGAGCCCATTATACAGAGTGAAGTAAGCCAGAAAGATAAAGATCATTACAGCATACTAACACATATATATGGAATTTAGAAAGATGGTAATGATAACCCTATATGCAAAACAGAAAAAGAGACACAGATGTACAGAACAGCTATTTTTCTTTTTTTGTGTTTCTTTTCCAAGGGGGTGGTCTTAATCCCTATCTCCTGTACAGTGTCATGTACCTCCATTCATAGTTCATCAGGCACTCTATCAGATCTAGTCCTTTATATCTATTTCTCACTTCCACTGTATAATCATAAGGGATTTGATTTAGGTCATACCTGAATGTACTAGTGCTTTTCCCTACTTACTTCATTTTAAGTTTTAACTTGCCAATGAGGAAGGAGTTCATGATCTGAGCCACAGTCAGCTCCCGGTCTTGTTTTTGTTGACTATATAGAGCTTCTCCATCTTTGGCTGCAATGAATATAATCAGTCTGATTTCGGTGTTGACCATCTGGTGATGTCAATGTGTAGAGTCTTATTTTGTGTTGTTGGAAGAGAGTGTTTACTATGATCAGTGTGTTCTCTTGGCAAAACTCTATTAGCCTTTGCCCTGGTTCATTCCGCACTCCAAGGCCAAATTCACCTGTTACTCCAGGTGTTTCCTGACTACCCACTTTTGCATTCAAGTCTCCCATAATGAAGAGGACATCTTTTTTGGGTGTTAATTCTAAAAGGTCTTGTAGTTCTTCATAGAACCATTCAACTTCACCTTCTTCACCATTACTGGTTTGGGCATAGGCTTGGATTGCCGTGATGTTGAAATGTTTGCCTTGGAAAAGAACAGAGATCATTCTGTCATTTTTGAGATTGCATTAAAGTACTGCATTTTGGACTCTTTTGTTGACCGTGATAGCTACTCTATTTCTTTTAAGGGATTCCTGCCCACAGTAGTAGATATGATGGTCATCTGAGTTAAATTCACCCATTCCAGTCCATTTTAGTTCGCTGATTCCTAGAATGTCGACGTTCACTCTTGCCATCTCCTGTATGACCACTTCCAATTTGCCTTGATTCATGGACCTAACATTCAAGGTTCCTATGCAATATTGCTCTTTACAGCATTGGACCTTGTTTCTATCACCAGTCAAATCCAAAACTGGATATTGTTTTTGCTTTGGCTCCATCCCTTCATTCTTTCTGAAGTTATTTCTCCACTGATCTCCAGTAGCATATTGGGTACCTACTGACCTGGGGACTTCATCTTTCATTGTCCTATCTTTTTGCCTTTTCATATTGTTTATGGAGTTCTCAAGGCAAGAATACTGAAGTGGTGTGCCATTCCCTTCTCCAGTGGACCACATTCTGTCAGACCTTTCCACCATGACCTGTCCATCTTGGGTGGCCCCACATGTCATGTCTTAGTTTCATTGAGTTAGACAAGGCTGTGGTCCATGTGATCAGATTGGCTAGTTTTCTGTGATTATGATTTCAGTGTATCTGCCCTCTGATGCCCTCTCACAACACACACACACACACACACACACACACATATGTCATATATATGTTATATATATGAGTTATATATAACTCATATAGATATATGTATATGAGTTATATATATATAATGTTTTAAGTGTTCTGGATTGAATGCTACATTATAGTGCCTCTAGTGAAAAGGCAATTAGAAAACTTTGAAATCAAAACATTTATTTTCAAATAAAATACTCTAGTACTGAGTGGGAGTTAGGTTGCACCCAGGGCTGAGGCAGCCCGCACCCCTCCTCCTGGCCTCAGTGGATCATGCCCAGCATATGGCTGCGGTAGCAGACTAAGGGGACAGAGTATGACTGGGGGTGCTGGCACAGGAGATAATGCCCCTTCCAGTTGCTAACCCCGTCAGCTTAGTAGCCCCCAAGGAGACTGACTGCCTACTTATGCATAAACTAGTGGAGAGTCTGAAGCCCTTTGGGATTTTTGAAGAGGAAGAGCAACTTCAGTGAGGATTTTAATTTTGGGAAAATTAACCTGGTAAGAATGGATAAGAGAAATCAGTGAAAGCAAGAATCTTCCACAATCTGTAATTGAACATGTTGGTGGGAAAATGTTTATATCTGGATCTTACAGAACAGGAATACATTTCAAAAGATGCCAATATTTATGCATTGGGTGTTGTACCCAGACTTGTTGTTCAAAGTGACTTTTCACCTCATTCTATGATAAGTTGAAATTACAGGGAGAAATAAAATATTTAAGAGCTGTTGAAGAGGCATTTGTACCAGTTATCAAACTGTTTTATGGGATAGAGATTGATATTTTGTTTGCAAGAGTTACACTGTAGACTATTCCAGAAGACTTGGACTCAAAATATATGACAGTCTGTTTAAAAATTTAGATATATATAAGAAGTCTTAATGACTGCAGGGTAACCAAAGAAATTTTACATCTAGTACCAAATGCTGACAACTTCAGGTTAACCCTGAGAGCTATCAAACTGTGGGCCAAACACCACAACATCTACTCCAGGATATTAGGTCATCTCAGTGTTGTCTCCTGGGCTATGCTCATAGCAGGAACTTGCCAGCTTTGTCCAAATGCAATGGCATCAACTTTAGTGCATAAATTTTTCTTGGTGTTTTCTAAATGATATGTGTTTAAATTATATTAAAATAAAATTAACTATAGACTCTGTAAAAAGCATAAGTGATAATAAGTATTGGCAAAGGTGTGGAGAAAAGCAAAACTTGTGCACTGTTTGTAGGAATAAAACAGAGCAGTTATAGGAAACCAGTATAGAAGTTCCTCAAAAATTACAAATGTAACTGCCATGTGATCTAGCAATCTTACTTCTGGGTATTAAAAAAAAAAATAAACACTATCAAAAAGTTATAACACCTCCATGTTTATTGCTACATTATTTCTAATAACTAGGATATGGAAACAATTTATATCGATTGAAGTTGAATAAATATAAAAATATGGCATACACACAAATACACACACACACAGTGGAATATTATTTAGCCATTGTAAGAAGGAAATCACAACAATGTAAATGGACTTTGAGGGCATTATGTTAAGTTAAATGTTAGGCTGAGAAAGGCATATAAAACATCCTCAATTGTATGTAAATTCTAATAATTTATTTTAAAAATTTCGAATATACAGAGAATAGATTGTGTGATGGGGGGCTAAGGGCTGGGAGAACTCTGTGAAGGGAGTCAAATGTTTTAAGCTTTCAGTTATAAAATAAAGAAATCATACAAATGCAATGTACATCATGGTGACTAAAGTTAATAGTGGAAGTTGCTCAGTCGTGCCCGACTCTTTATGACCCCATGAACTATACAGCCCATGGAATTCTCTAGGCCAGGATACTGGCATGGGTAGCCTTTCCCTTCTCCAGGGAATCTTCCCAACCCAGGGATCGAAAGCAGGTCTCTTGCATTGCAGGCGGATTCTTTACCAGTTGAGCCACAAAAGAGGAGAGTGAAAAAGCTGGCTTAAAACTCAACAATCAAAAACTAAGATCATGGCATCCAGTCCCATCACTTTATGGCAAATAGATGGTGAAACTATGAAAACAGTGACAGACTTTATTTTCTTTGATTCTAAAATCACTGCAGATGGTGGCTGCAGCCATGAAATTAAAAGATGCTTGCTCCTTAGTTGAAAAGTTATGACCAACCTAGACAGCATACTAAAAAGCAGAGACATTACTTTGCTGACAAAGGTCCACCTAGTCAAAGCTATGGTTTTTCCAGTAGTCATGTATGAATGTGAGAGTTGGACTATAAGGAAAGCTGAGCACCGAAGGATTGATGCTTTTGAACTGTGATGTTGGAGAAGATTCTTGAGAGTCCCTTGGGCTACAAGGAGATCAAACCAGTCCATCCTAAAGGAAATCAGTCCTGAGTATTCATTGGAAGTACTGATGCTAAAGATGAAACTCCAATATTTTGGCCACCTGATGCAAAGAACCGACTCATTGGAAAAGACCCTGAGGCTGGGAAATATTGACGGCAGGAGAAGGGAATGACAGAAGATGAGATGGTTGGATGGCATCATTGACTCAATGGACATGAGTTTGAGCAAGCTCCAGAAGTTGTTGATGGACAGGAAAACCTGGTGTGCTGCAGTCCATGGAATTGCAGAGAGTAGGACACGATTGACTGACTGAATTGAACTGATTGTGGTAGTCATTTAACAATAAATACAAATATTGAGTCACATTTTATATTTGAAATTAATACAATATGTTGATTATACTTCAATAATATTTTAAAAAGTTTACTCCTTGAATGATGGTATTTTAAAATGGAAAAAAGAAACCACTGATTGAGAGGAAGTTGTTGCAATACATCCGTATGATTGGCACGGTTCTGAAATGCTGCCCCTTTCATTCTCATCCCCTGCTGTACCCCCTTGTATAATCAACTTTCTTTACATGTTAGATAAACAAATATATATTGTGAGGTATCATTTCCATAGTTAAGTTACTGATCAGTTCATTCTGTGTTAAACCAAAGGGAGGCTATTCTGGGTTGGTCAGATTTATAAGTTGGTTAAATCTTTAAAAGAAATGAAAAGCAACAGTAGGCCTGCTCTTACTGGCCTGAAAGAAAGAAAACATATATGTTTTAAACTGCCTAATAAGGAGGCTACACGGCAAAGAACAATGGACATTTTCTAAGCACAGGAAGTGGTCCCTGGAAGATAGCTAGCAAGGAAATAGGAACCTCAGTCATGTGCCCACAAGGAAATAAATTCTTCCAACAATCAATCCTCTGATGAAAATCACAGTTCCATTCAGCACCTTAATTATAGCCTGAAAGCAGACCCAGTTAAACCATCCACAAACTCCTGTCCTGTGAACATTGTGAGGTAACAATTTTTTATCAATGTAAGTTGAAAAGTTTGTGATAACTTACTCATCAATAGGAAACAAATGCCGTATGTTTGACAAAGGACTTGTGTCTAGTAATTATAAAATTCAATTATAAATATTCAGTCTAATATTTGAATAAAATATTTGAACAGAACGACACTTGATCAAAGAAGATCTATGGATAGCAAATAAGCACAGTAAAACATGTTTGCATTAATTTTCTATTACTGTTATATTAAATGACCAGAAATTTAGTGGTTTAAAGCAACATATTTATTATCTTACAGATCTGTAGGTTTAGAAATTGACATGGGTCTTCTTGGGCTAAAATTAATATGTGTACACAGGGCTGCACTCCTTTCTAGAGACTCTAGGAAAGACTCCCCCACTCATATTTTCATCATTTAAAGACTCCCACATTCCTTGATGCATAGCCCACTTCTACATCTTCAAAGTCAACAGCCTTCATTTTCCCCTATGACCTTGACCTCGGTTGAGAAAGATTCTACAATTTTAAGGAGTCAGCAGTTAGATTGGACCCACCTAACTAATCCAAAGTAATCTCATATCAAAGTCCTTAATTCTTAATCACACCTGTACTATCCCCTTTGCCATGTAAGATAGCATAAATTCCAGGGATTAGGATGTGGATATTTTTGTGATATCATTATTCTGCCTTCCACAGTGGTTAGCATTATTAGTCATCAGGGAAACATAAAACTGAAATGATATGACACTAGTACCCACTAGAAAAGTTGAAATAAAAAAATACTAGAAAATACTATGTGTTAACAAGTATATGGAGCAACTGAGTCTCTCATGACAATGTTTATGAGAATAAAATGCAGTGCAACTATTTTGGAAATTCATCTATTCATCTCTTAGTCTAAACATACATTTATCAATGATTTAGCAATTCCATTCTTAAGTACTTGCCCAAGATGTATGAAACATAAATCCACATAAACTTGTTCATGACTGTTAATAGTAGTTTTAATCCTAATAGGGAAAAACTGAAAACTACCCAAATATCCATCAACAAGAGAGTAGATAAATTGTGGTATATCCACACAAAGGAACACTACTCAACAATAAAACTTCTGACATACACAATAACATGTATGACCTTTAGGATCACTATGTACCAAGCACAAAAGAGAACGTACTCTAAGATTTCACTTATATAAAACTCTAGGAAAGATGATTGTAATCTATTGCTAGAAAGTAAATTAGTGTTGCCTGCTTCCTGGAATGTGAAGCAGAGATTCAATGGAAAGGGGTATGTGGAAAATTTTGGCATAATGAAAAATTATTATACCTTGCTTAGGGCGATATATGCATGGCTGTATACATGTTAAAATCATTGAACTATAAAATTAAATATATCCATTTTATTGTATGAAATTATAATTCAGTAGTTAATTTTTTTTTAATGAAAGAAGTTAAAGACATTTTGAGACAGCTGAAATATAAAACAATCTGTCTCCAGTAGATACAAGTAAGTAAGTGTTAGTCACTCAGTCGTGCCCGACTCTTTGTGACCCCATAGACTGCAGACCACCAGGCTCCTCTGTCCATGAGATTTTCCAAGCAAGGATACTGGAGTGGGTTGCTATTTCCTTCTCCAGAGGATCTTCCCAACCTAGGGATCAAACTCGGGTCTCCTGCACTGCAGGCAGATTCTTTACCGACTGAGCTACATACCCTATAAGAAATGCTAAAAGAAGGTTTTCAGGCTGAAGATGCCAGATGGAAACAGATGGAATTCCAGATCAGCATGAAGGAAAGAAAAAGAAAAGAAAGATTAAATATCTGGATAAATGCAGAAAACTTAAAAAAAAAAAAAAAAACTATATCTATGTTTATCTAAATAAATATCAGTCCTATAATGCTATATACCAAACTACTCCTCTACTTCAAAGCCAGGGAGTCTCTTTTTTCACTTAGCTAAGACAGTCTAATGTAGAATATTGTAACGGAAAGTGGGGTCCAACTGCTCACCACACAAAAACCAATAGAGAGGCAAGGCTGTAGGAAAGGAAACTTTGCTTCATTTTGAATGCCAACCACTAGAGGTAGGAGGGACTCTTATCCAGAAGTTGGCTCCTCCCATTGACTATCAGTGGACAAGAACTTTTATAGCCTGAGGGAGGGGTCTATATGTAGAAAGAGTATAGTCAGCTCTGACAATCATCTTGAAATTGGTCATTGGCAAACTGACCAGCCTCATGTTAACTGCTTTAATTACAATTAATCTTCAGTTCCATGGTTGTTTTGTTCCCATTTCATTGAGGCCAGTTCTCAGAATTGTGACCAGCTTATGTCATGGCTACAGTCTGGTCATCATGTAGTTAACTTCTTCCACCTAGAGGGGTTTTCAACATCTATAAGACAGATCCCAAGATATGGCTTACAATAGTATTTATAGTCCTTGACAAGAACTAAAGGTTCTTGACTATAAGTGACTACATTATTATTATTTGGTCTCCTTTGATTGTTTTCCTATGTCTTGCATTTTCCTCAGTTATCTGATTAAACTTATTCTTTGGCTAAAGCTTTTCCACAGACAAAAGGCAGGTGGAGGACATGAGAGGCAAGGACCATAGGGTCCTGCTCTATTTCAGTGTGACCTTTTCCAGAATGACCAATAAGTGAAGCTATACGTTATGTAGTCTTTTTTTGTGTGGCTTCTTTCACTTTGCATAACACTTTTGACATTAATTAATGTTATTTTGCTTAACAATTGTTCATTTATTTTATTACTGAGTGGTTTTTCTATTTGTAGATGTATCCTATTTTGTTTCACTCTTAACCACATATATTAATCTGTTCAGGCTGCTATAACCAAATAACACAGGCTAGGTGTTTAGAAATTTATTTCTCACTATACTGTAGGCTGGAGGTCTAAGATTAGGGTGACAAAATGGTCAAGTTCTGGTGAAGCTCCTCTTTCAGTTTGAAGACTGCTGTATTATTAGTGTGATCTCATATAGTGGAAGAAGCTAGAGAGTTGTGTGTGATCTCTTGTGTGTGTGCATGCTAAATCGCTTCAGTTGTGTCTGACTCTTTGTGACCTGCCGGGAGCCATTATGGGAGGTCCCGCCCGTGACGAGGTCATGAAGAAAATACCGGGCAGGCAAGGCTGTCCGGGACCCCATCCATGACGAGGTCACGAGGAAAAAACCTGACAGGCAATGCCATCTAAGATAAGGGACCCTCCAGGTTGGTCTCGGCCTCTACCCCACCCTGTATCCTCCCCCCTTTTTCTGCTGTTCTTGTTTGCCCTACTGCGGATTCTTGTGTTGCCTGCCGAGAGTTCTCCTGCTCCTCTTTCACTGAATAAAGACCAACTTAAAACCCTAATTAATAAATCTCCTGGACGCTGGTATGAAGGTGCCAGGGATGAAGGAAATGCTTCAATTCAAACCCTTTTGCTGGCATTCTGGCTTGTTTGATAAATGTGTGTTCTCATTGCAAAAAAATGCTCATGATTGTTCTAAACATCCTAAGCACAGTACGCTAACAAAAGAAACTATTAAGCATAGGTCCCTCCGTGGGATGAGAAAAGCTCCACAAATATTATAGCCACAAATGTGCCTAATAGAAAATAGTCTAGATAGAGATTAGCTGGCGACTTCTTGCAAGTAGTTAACTTTTAGACTAAGAGCCTGTTCTGTGCCATATCTGCTGTTTTTGCAATCCTTTGCATTTCTGTTCTGTAAAAATGTAATCCCATCTAGTTCCCATGGAGATAGCACCTAATAGAAAGAAAATAGATTAACCACAAAAAAGACACGGTCGGCTACTGAAGTTGCTTAAAGTTGCACCAGGTGCAAGCCATAAATTGTCAACAGGCCTGAAAGTCAAAAGATATTATACATAGAGATTAACCATAAAAAAGGCCCTAATAGGCACAGAGCCCTTTGAGGGGTGAGGAAGCCCTATTAGAGAATACAAAAAATATTGTTTTAAAAGCAGTTATTAGATCAACGTTTGATTGATGTTAATGTGCTGAGGTTGTGCAGTGGAAACTATTGTTAATATAGTTGGAGATCTAGAAAAATAAGAGTTTAGCCCTAGTGTAAAAACAATAAGATAATTGTTAATTTTAACCAGGAGTGCTAAACAGGGGCTCCCTCACCAGAGCCACAGAGTCTTTGTGTGCTAAACTTTTTAGATAAATTTAGCTGAGAATTTCTGCAAAAAGACTGACTTTTATGTTAACAGGATTGTATTTCTATTATGTTGCAACCTGCTGTACCATGAAACTGCCACTTTTCTGTTTTCTGTTAACCTCAAGGCCAGAAGATAATGTACAAAAAATCTATGGGAAAAGACTCTTATAAACAAAAAATATACAGAGAACACCTGGTTTCGTGAAGGACAAGCTGATGTAATGTTAAACTAAGTCTGTATGCTTATCTGTCCCTTAGAAATGTACCAACTTAGGGTATAAAGGCTACAGCAACTGCCAGACTCTGCTGCATATCCTGGTCTGGTCTCTCTCTCTCTCTCTCTCATTCGCTGACGCCGTTCATCCTGAGGGTTCCCCTGGATCCTGCTGGGGCTGGACCCCGGCAGTGACCCGATGGACTGTAGCCTGCAAGGCTCCTCTGTCCATGGGATTCTCCAGGCAAGAATATGGGTGTGGATTGCCGTGCCTTCCTCCAGGGAATCTTCCAGAACCAGGGATTGAACCCATGTCTCTTATGTCTCCTGCATTGGCAGATGGGTTCTTTAAAAGCCCATGGGATCGCTTATATGAGCATTAATCCCATTCAAAAGGGCTCTATACTCCTGACCTGTGCACTTCCAAAGTATCTCATCTCCTAATTTCATCATTTTGGGCATTAGGATTTCAATATATGAATTTGAGGCAAGAGGTCACATATAGATCATAGCAGAACATATCAAAATCATTTCCATTTTTTCACTACAGTGAATAAAACTACTATAAACAATCATGTGCAGGTGATTGTATAAATATGTCTCTTTTTCTTTTACTTAAATGCCTAGGTATATGCATGGCTTTAAAGAAATTACCACACTCTTTCCCCAAATGACTGAATGTTTTACATTCCCACCAAAGGCCATTCATATGATCATTTTCAATGGTCTGCATACACCTGTGATGGTTAACTGTGTGTGTAACCTTGATTGAACCAAGAGAAGATGCATATAGGTATACTACATTTATAGATATAGTATATATATATATATATACACACACACACACACACACACACACACACATAGATAGAGGTATTGATATGATATGATATGTGCATGCTGTGTGCTATGCTTAGCTGTTCAGTCATGTCAGACTCTTTGTGACCCCATGGACTGTAGTCTGCCTCTGTTGATGGGATTTCCCTGGTAAGAATACTGGAATGGGTAGCCATTTCCTTCTCCAGGGTATCTTCCCAACCCAGGTATCAAACCGAGGTCTCCCACATTGCAGTCAGATTCTTAACACTCTGAACTACCAGGGAAATATATGTGTGTGTGTAAATATATATATTTATATATATTTAAAATATTTAAAGTATTAAAATATATAATACTACAAATATATATATATATAATACTATATATATATATATATATAATACTATATATATATATATATATATATATATATATAAAATACTATATATCAGTCAGTCAGTTAGTCAGCCAGTTAAGTCACTCAGTTGTGGCAGACTCCTTGCGACCCCATTGACTGCAGCACGCCAGGCTTCCCTGTCCATCACCAACACCCAGAGTCTACTCAAATACATGTCCATTGTGTCGGTGATGCCATCCAACCACGTTATCTTCTGTAATCCCCTTCTCCTCCCACCTTCAATCTTTCCCAGCATCAAGGTCTTTTCCAATGAGTTGGTTCTTTGCATCAGGTGGCCAGAGTATTGGACCTTTAGCTTCAGCAGCAGTCCTTTCAATGAATATTCAGGACTGATTTCCCTTAGGATGGACTGGTTGTATCTCCTTGAAGTCCAAGGGACTCTCAAGGGTCTTCTCCAACACCAGAGTTCAAAAGCATCAATTCTTCGGCACTCAGCTTTCTTTACATCCACACATGACTACTGCAAAAACCATAGCTTTGACTAGATGGGCTTTTGTTGGTAAAGCAATGTCTCCATTTTTTAATATGCTGTCTTGGTTGGTCATAGTTTTTCTTCCAAGGAGCAAGTGTCTTTTAATTTCATGGCAGCAGTCACAATCTGCCAGTGATTTTGGAGCCCCCCAAAATAAAGTCTGTCACTGTTTCCACTGTTTCCCCATCTATTTGCCATAAAGTGTTGCGACAGGATGCCAAGATCTTAGATTTCTGAATGTTGAGTATTAAGCCAACTTTTTCACCCTCCTCTTTCACTTTCATCAAGAGGCTCTTTAGTTTTTTGCTTTCTGCTATAAGGCTGGTGTCATCTGATATTTATCCCGGCAATCTTGATTTCACCTTGTGCTTCATCCAGTCCAGCATTTCTCATGATCTCTGCATATAAGTTAAATAAGCAGGGTGACAATATAGAGCCTTGACATACTCCTTTCCTGATTTGGATCCAGTCTGTTGTTCCATGTCTAGTTCTAACTCTTGCTTCTTGACCTGCATACAGATTTCTCAAGAGGCAGGTAAGGTGGTCTGATGTTCCCATCTCTTTAAGAGTTTTCCACAGTTTGTTGTGATCCACAGAGTCAAAGGCTTTGACATAGTCAATAAAGCAGAAATAGATGTTTTTCTGGAACTCTCCTGCTTTCTCAAAGATCCAACGGATGCTGGCAATTTGATTTCTGGTTCCTCTGCCTTTTCTAAATCCAGCTTGAAAATCTGAAAGTTCATGGTTCACATACTGTTGAAGCCTGGCTTGGAGAATTTTGAGCATTACTTTGCTATCATGTGAGATGAGTGCAATTTTGGGGTAGTTTTAACATTCCTTGACATTTCACCCTCCCTTTGGGATTGGAATGAAAGCTGATTTTAAATTCAGACTTAAATTGAAGAAAATCCCTTATGATTATACAGTGGAAGGGATAAATAGATTCAAGGGATTAGATCTGATAGACAGGGTGCCTGAAGAACTATGGATAGAGGTTGGTGACAATGTACAGGTGGCAGTGATCAAGACCATCCCCAAGAAAAAGAAATGCATAAAGGCAAAATGGTTGTCTGAGAAGGGCTTACAAATAGCTGAGAAAAGAAGAGAAACTAAAGGCAAAGGCGATGAGGGAAGATATGCCCATTTTAATGCAGAGTTCCAAAGAATATTAAGAAGAGATAAGAAAGCCTTCCTCAACTATAAATGCAGAGAAATAGAGGAAAACAATAGAATGGGAAAGTCTAGAGACCTCTTCAAGAAAATTAGAGATTAAGGAAACACTTCATGCAAAGATGAGCATAATAAAGGACAGAAATATTATGGACCTAAGAGAAGCAGAACATATTATAAGAAGAGGTGACAAGAATACATAGAAGAAGTAAACAAAAAATCTTCATGACCCAGATAACCATGATGGTGTGATCACTCACCTAGAGCCAGATATTCTGGAATGTAAATTCAAGTGGACCTTAGGAAGCATGACTACAAACAAAGCTAGTGGAGGTGATGAAATTCCAGTTGAGCTATTTCAAATCCTAAAAGATGATGCTGTGAAAGTACTACACTCAATACGCCAGCAAATTGGAAAACTCATCAGTGGCCACATGGACTTGAAAAGGTCAGTTTTCACTCCAATCCCAAAGAAAGGCTATGCTAAAGAATGTTCAAATACTATATACAGTATAATATATATTATATATATGTATATATTGAATACCACATCGTACTGGTTCTGTTTTATATTTGGAGAATCCTGACTAATACCATGGGCTTCCCAGCTGGCATTATTGGTAAAGAACTTGCCTGCCAGAGCAGGAAACATAAGGGATGCGGGTTCAATCACTGGGTCAGGAAGACTAATACAACACCCAATATACAATGCTGGGAAAAGCATAAGATAACAGCAATAGACATCTCAGTTCAAATGAGGGGGGAATAGAAGGTGAAAAAAGTTACTGCTTCAAGGCTATTATGTAATCCAGACAGGCAAACTCCAGCCAAAATCCCTTGATCAGGTTCAAGGACTTGGGATAATTAGTTGTGGCTATTGGCTCTGTCCTTGGGGGAGTTTTATTTCTGCTTCTGATTCATCCTTCCTTTTTCATGTAAATTAGCATTTATTTGCAGCTCAGCCTGCTTTCTGACAGTAGAATTTTTGAGGTCTAAGAGATACTTTTTAAAAAATTTTTAGTTGTGTCTGTCTCTTATTCTAAGCTGGCAGTGTTTCTGCTAAATTAATTTCTTAAAAAACTTTGTCAGCATTCTATGTATTTCAGAGGGATTCATTCCTTTACACAAAGGACAAACTCACTGCTCTTTTCAGGATAATCCCGTCTCTAATTCTGGCTCCTGCTGAGATGGATGAGAGAGAATGGCCTTAAACTTCCAAGTGGTCCTCCGATACAATTTAAAAGATCTGTGAGGCACACTCTTAATCTTTTTAAAGACCCTTTTGCATGACTAAATACTCTGATATTTGATCTTTCTGGGGCTTCAGGAAAGTGTTGTAGTCACCTTCAGCCTTTTTTCTGGAGCACATTTTCCTTACAATAAATCTCTTAATTTAGTGTCTTTTGCCATTCCCATAGGTTATTTCCAAAATCATCGGATCCCGCTTCTTTTTGATCTAACACAGTTCTTCCCTCAAGTTTCTCTTTCTCTTGCATTTTACTATAAGCTACAAGAAAAACCATGCTGTGCCTTGAACAGTTTGTTTGAAAATCTTCTTAACTATGTGGAAAACAAACCCCCAAAATGTTGTATGCCATTCATGTAAACAATGCTGCTTGTCATCAGTCACTGCAGCACCCTGAGGGGAATTCAGTTTGGAGAAAAACAAGATACTGTCCCTAGGTAAGTTAAACAACATACCAAAGGAATGATTTCAATGAGCCCAGACTCCTGCATCTTCCCATACATAGAAAAACACTAATATCCTTAACTTGAGATGTCTGTTGTGTGTGTGTGTGTGTGTGTGTGTGTGTGTGTGTGTGTGTGTGTGTGTGTGTGTGTGTGTGTGTGTGTGTGTGTGTGTGTGTGTGTGTGTGTGTGTGTGTGATTAGTGAGAGGGTAACAGGCAGGAAGGCCAGGGGTCTCCAAATGGAGGAAAGAGGCTGTAAGTGCCAGACATTTTTATCTCTCTTAAATGGCAAGAAGAAACAAACCAGCGATCTGTTTTTCATTCTCTATACAAATTTAAAAGGAGGTTTCTCTTAACATTCTGTGTTGCCATGACACCTGGTCTCACCTAAAGCTAACCACTCTCAAACATTGAGTTAACCAATACATGCCTTTTTCGTATGGAAATGTGGTCTTAAGCTATGTTAATGAACCCCAGACTCAATCTTCAAGTTGGTTCCGCTAAACTGCCTAACTTACTTCGCAGGTATTGTTCTCCTAATCTATGTAAACGGAACTATTTGTTGGTATTCTGCCCTTCTACAAGATTCAAGTCAATCTTTTTATGGCCTGGGATGAATTATCTGATGCCATTCTAAATTTTATGACATTCCTTTCATTTCATTAACAGACTGTGAGTGACTATATAACATACAGCTAAAGACTAGGAGGGGGGTACTCTTTTGCCCCCTTCTGATGCCTATGTCAGAAGCTTTCCCTATCTCCTTTATACTTTAATAAAACTTTATTACACAAAAGCTCTGAGCGATCCAGCCTCGTCTCTGGCCCCGGATTGAATTCGTCTCCTCCGGAGGCCAAGAATCCCGCGTCTTATCGTTCAGCAACAACCTTTCATCTTGGGGGCTCGTCCGGGATCCTTCAGGACAAGGTAAAGATGCTTGGAGCTCTAGTTCTTTGTTCTCCTAGCGAACACGTTTTCCGCTGTACTTTACTAACTTTATGGTGTGCTTGTGTAAATGAATGAAACGCCCTGCGCGAAGCAAGTGAGGAGCCCTGCTCTGCGGTCCCGCGGTGACCTCATAAGGCTATGGCAAAAACCTGTCGGGCGTTTATACCGACCTGCCAATGCCAAGAGGCAACCAATGTCTCCTTCGGGAACTGACCAGAAACGGGCAAAGCGTGTGGACCGAACTCTCCTTTCTCGGTCAAACTTTTCGGTCTCTTTGACCATTTCATAGCTCCTTGGGAATTAGAAGTACTAACCTTATCTATCAGATCATAGACTTTCAAGGGACTTGTGACCTATGTTGCTGCTATACTGTGGTCTAGGTCTCAAACTTGGATTGGTAGTCAGGAAGCGCCTAGCCTCGCTAGGCATGGAAAGTTCGGAAGCTAGATGGAGCTCTAACTCCCAGAGCATCTCTGAGGTTAAAGGTTACTCGGATTAGAACTGCAATGGTTTTTTCCTTTGGTAACACTGGCTCTTAGTGGACCAGAGGAGGCTCTTATACCGGTGTGGTGACGCTTGGAAGGAACATCTCAGTTTCATGTTGTATCGGTCTTATTGCGGTCAGAAATGTACTCAGGGTCGTGCACAGGCACTCAGGTGATGAATGTGTCCCCCAGAGGTCTTAGCTTGGGAAGCATTCCGGAAGGTTACTCTGATTGCGCCCCGGGTGGCATCAGAGGCAAGCGAGGTGAAGAGCTGGACGTCAGGTAGGGATGCCATCAGGTCTACCCCTGGTGCATCCCCACCCCGTCTCGGTGGTAGAACCGGGAGGGACGAGTGTGACGCCTGCGTCGGTAAGAGACAGACTAAGTCCGACCAGGAAGGAAAAGCTTTTGGTGTAACGTCTGTCTACACCCCCATCTAGAGCAGGGAGGGACGCCTCCGGTAGAAAAAATGGTGCTGGTCGCTTTTTTTCTCCCTTACAGATGGGAGCTAACAATTCCAGCCTCACTCCTTTGAACTGTATCCTGAAAAACTGGGATAGATTTGACCCCCAGGGCTTAAAGAAGACACACCTGGTCTTCCTATGTGATACTGCATGGCCACGGTCCCCACTGGGAGTCAGGCGGTCCCAGCTACAGAACCAGACTGGGACTATAACACTGCTAAAGGAAGATGGGATCAGAGTCATTTTGTCAGATGTATTCTTAAAGGACTCAGACAGGCGCGTTCTAAGCCTTTAAACTATGGCAAACTGGCAGACATAGAACAAGAGGAGAAGGAAGCTCCTGGTAAATTCCTAGATAGACTGAGAGAAGCCCTTCGCAGATTCACTGAGATTGATCCCGAAAGTGAAGAAGGGAAAGTGATCTTAAAAGATAAATTTCTCACTCAGTCGGCTCCAGATATTCGCCGTAAGTTATCAAAACGGGCGTATGGACCAAATCAGTCTTTAGATAATCTGTTACAACTGGCTCAGACAGTCTATTATGGTAGGGAATATGAGGAAAAGAAAGAAAGGCAGAGAAAGAAGAAGGAAAAGGCGGGAGCCCTCGCAATGGCTATGAAAACCGTTCTTAAGCAGCCTGAGAAAAATGCCCAGAGGGACCCAGGTGAAAAGGGATGGGCTTGCTATTGCTGTGGAAAGGAGGGGCATCTCAAGCGGGATTGCCCTCAGGCATCTAAGCCGCCCCCGGCTCCACGTCCGGTCTGCAAGGGACCACACTGGAGGAGAGACTGCCCCCAGAGGCGTAGGTCTCAGGGGTCTGACTCTCAAGACAATCAGGACTGAAGGTGCCCGGGGGTCCCCACACAAGCTCCCGTCCTAATTACACCTGAGGAACCCCGGGTATTGATAACAGTGGGAGGCCAATCCGTCAATTTCCTTTTAGATACTGGGACAACTTACTCCGTGCTTACTGAAGCCCCTGGCCCACTTTCTTCCCGATCCGCTTCCGTAATGGGACTGTCTGGACGAGCCAAAAGGTATTACTTCAGTTATTCTCTATCATGCAACTGGGATTCTGTGCTATTTTCACACGAGTTTCTTATCGTGCCAGAATCACCCTCACCCCTTTTGGGGAGGGATATACTGAGCAAGGTCCATGCCTCTGCTTTCATGAATATGGAGCCTTCCCTTTCTCTCCCTTTAGTTGAACAAAATGTGAATCCTAGAGTATGGGCTGATGGAAAATCTGTGGGTCGAGCACAAAATGCTATTCCTATAGTTGTCAAGCTCAAAGACCCACACTTATTCCCACATAAGAAGCAGTATCCACTGAAACCTGAGGTTAAGGAAGGGTTAAAACCCATCATTGAAAATTTAAAGGAACAGGGACTATTAGTTCCCTGTAACAGTCCATGCAACACTCCTATTTTGGGTGTAAAAAAATCAAATGATAAATGGAGATTAGTTCAAGATTTACGAATAATAAATGAGGCTGTGGTT
The DNA here is from genome assembly GCF_019320065.1 of Cervus canadensis. Lineage (NCBI taxonomy): Eukaryota > Metazoa > Chordata > Mammalia > Artiodactyla > Cervidae > Cervus > Cervus canadensis. The sequence goes on from NC_057419.1 coordinate 85,327,700, forward strand.
CCTTTACACCCCGTGGTGCCTAATCCTTATACTCTATTGTCTGAAATTCCTGAACGAGCCAAATATTTTTCAGTAATTGATTTGAAAGATGCCTTCTATTCAGTGCCTTTGGCGGAGGAAAGTCAATTTCTATTTGCCTTTGAAGACCCCACACAGCCAGCTTCCCAGTTAACCTGGACAGTTTTGCCGCAGGGATTTCGTGACAGTCCTCACTTATTTGGACAAAGTTTGTCACGGGATCTACAAAACTTTAATACCTCTGAAGCGGTAGTGTTACAATATGTAGATGATATTTTGCTCTGTGCTGAGACAGAGGAAGCTTGTTCACGAGCCTCAGAAGATTTCTTAAACTTTCTGGCAGGCTGCGGTTACAAGGCATCAAGAGAAAAGGCTCAGCTTTGTCAACAATCTGTTAGATATCTGGGCCTAATCATCTCAGAAGGGACTAGGGCCATAGGCCCTGAGAGAATTAAACCTATACTAAACCATCCCCTACCTATGACTTTAAGACAATTGAGAGGATTTTTTTGAATCACAGGCTACTGTCGTATTTGGATTCCGAGCTATGGGGAACTTGCCCGGCCTTTATATAAACTTATAGCTGAAACTCAGCAGGCCCAAACCGACAAACTGGTTTGGTCTCCAGATACTCAAAAGGCTTTTAAGGTTCTTCAGACTGCTCTCCTGCAAGCTCCGGCTTTGAGTTTGCCCACAGGGTCAGAATTTAACCTGTTTGTCACTGAAAGAAAAGGTATGGCCTTGGGAGTTTTGACACAACCCCGGGGGCCTCACCAGCAACCTATTGCTTATCTAAGCAAAGAATTAGATGTAATTGCACGTGGGTGGCCCCACTGCCTAAGAGTAATTGGGGCAGCGGCTTTATTAGCACCTGAAGCTTTAAAAATAATTAATGGGCGAAACCTTACTGTATTGACTTCTCATGATGTGAGTAGAATCTTAAATTCTAAGGTTAATATTTGGATGACAGACAGTAGGCTTCTTAAATATCAGTCACTGTTGTTAGAAGGACCAGTAACTAAGTTTAAAGTTTGTGGAAATTTAAATCCTGCCACTTTCCTTCCTGAGAAGGAAGATGAAATACCTGATCACGATTGTTCCCAATTCCTAACCTTAAACTATGCAGCTCGGGAGGATCTAATGGATACCCCATTAGACAATCCTGACATGGAAATATTTACAGACGGCAGTTCTTTTGTTCGGGATGGAAAGCGCAAAGCAGGTTACGCTGTGGTGACTGCTGAACAGGTTTTAGAAGCAAAATCTCTCCCCCAGGGAACCAGTGCCCAGTTAGCGGAGCTTGTGGCTCTGACCCGAGCTCTAGAGTTAAGCAAAGGGCAGCGAGTGAATATCTACACTGATTCTAAGTATGCTTATTTGACTTTACATGCTCATGCTGCAATATGGAAAGAAAGACAGTTTAAAACAGCAACAGGAGAACCTATTAAGCATTTCAGAGAGATTGAGAGACTTTTAACTGCTATCTATTGTCCTAAAGAAGTAGCGGTTATGCATTGCAAAGGGCACAACAGGGATGGGAGTAAAGTAGCTGCCGGTAACCTGCTGGCTGATTCTCAAGCCAAAAAAAGCGGCACTTTACGAAACCCCCTCCCTACAGACGCCTTTGATCTGGACAGGTCCTGTGGAACAGAAAAAACCACAATATACTGAGGAAAAATTAGAAAGATATGAGAAAAGAGGAGCAAAGATTACTGATAAAGGATGGTTACAGTCCGAGGATGGACGATTAATAATTCCTGAAAATGCTCAGTGAAAAATTCTTAAGGGTTTACATCAGAGTTTTCATTTGGGTGTAGAAAGTACTTACCAGATGGCTTCTCGTTTGTTTAAAGGTAAAAATATAATGAAAACTTTAAAAAACATTATCAAACGGTGTGAGGTATGTCAGAAAAATAACCCAAAGACTAAAAAGCTAGCAAAATCTGGATTACAACGAAAGGGAAAGTATCCTGGAGAAGACTGGGAAATTGATTTTACTCATATGCCAAAAGCTAATGGATATTCTTGCTTACAAGTTTGGGTGGATACTTTTACTGGATGGATTGAGGTGTTCCCCTGTCGTAGTGAACAAGCTAAAGAGGTTATAAAGATTTTAATCCATGAAATTATCCCCAGGTTTGGGCTGCCACGGAGCCTTCAGAGTGACAATGGCTCCGCCTTTAAAGCTGCTGTAACTCAGGGGGTGTCTAAAGCTCTAGGGATAGAGTATCACTTACACTGTTCCTGGAGACCCCAATCCTCAGAAAAGGTTGAAAAAGCTAATGACATTATCAAAAGACATCTGCGCAAATTAACTCAAGAAACGCAGGACAACTGGATTAAAGTCCTACCCATAGCTTTAATGAGGGCTCGAACTGTCCCAGAAAAGGAGGGACTGTCCCCCTTTGAATGTATTTATGGAAGGCCTTTCTTACGCACAGACATTGTTATAGATCCTGAAGCCTTGGAGCTAACTAATTATGTAACTCAACTCTCAGCTTTTCAACAGGCATTAACAGAACTCCGGGAGACGACTCCTGGCCCAGCCTCTGAATCCAGCAAGCCTCTATTTGAGCCAGGAACCGAGGTCCTCATAAAAACATTGGGATCTGGGGGCTCATCCCTCGAGCCCCTCTGGGAAGGCCCTTACCAGGTTATTCTTTCTTCTCCCACAGCTGTCAAAGTCCCAGGAATTGATTCGTGGGTACATCACACTCGAGTCAAGAGGTGGCACCCTGACCAGAACTAAGTGATGTCATTTTATGTTTTTACTTTCTATGCTCTGACTTTGTATGTTTCAGATGGGCCTGATAATCTATGTGAGCCTACTTCTGCTGACTCCAGAAATCCTGAGTCTGCCCTTTGATCCTCAAGACAATGCCTTCCTGTCCTGGGCTCACTCCTATGCTGCATTCCACAATCGGTCTAACTGCTGGGTCTGCGGAGCACTCCCCTCTTCATCAGTGGAAGGCTTCCCGTGGTGGACATCTCCACTTCAAGGAAAAGACTTTCTCCAAGTCTGCGAATACCTTCGACAACAATCACATGTGATGCCTCTTCTTCATCTGATGACATCTAACAACCCTAGAATGGACTGGTGCAATACTTTGTACCTTAACTATGGACATAATGTGACTTTTAATTTTGATTATACACTGTCTCAGTTTGATCACTATTTTGCTGCACATAAGACAAATAGGTCTAGATCTGATGGTTTTTTACCTGACGTTTATCAAATATGGGATGAGGTTATATGGCTAACTCCTGAAAAGGGACGTCTAATATCTACTGCCCCTATATGCTGGGAACAAGCAGAGCCATCCCCCAAAGTTAGCCAGCAACTTAATTACACTGATTGGAAACAATTGGGATTTTTGCCTCAAGAAATATGTAACGTAATCATTCCCGTGTTTTCCAATCCCAGTTCAGGACCTCCCTTTGTCTGGCCAGGCACTAATTGGGACTGGGTATCTCAGTCACGCTGGCTTGCCCCAAACGGGACTTACTGGATATGTGGCTCTTACCTATGGGCTTGGCTTCCCCCTGGCTGGATAGGGAGATGCACCCTGGGTCTAGCCTTTACTCATGGTTTTATATTTTCAGAGCTTCCAGAAAAGCCTGCTAATTTACCCCACCTTAAAACTCGGTGGGCAAGGTCTGTATTTCACTGGTATGATTATTTAGCTGCAGTGTTTGTCCCCTCTTTGGGAACTACAGATGTTATGCTACAAGTAGATGCTTTGACTAATTTTACTCAACAGGCATTACAAGATTCTCAAAAAGCTATTTCAGCTCTTAATGCTGAACAAGCACAAATTAGAAAGGTGGTTTTACAAAACAGATTGGCTTTAGATATTCTGACAGCTGCACAAGGAGGACCTTGTGCCATCATTCATACTCAATGCTGCACATATATACCTGATATGAGCACTAATGTTACTCATTTTACTAAACACATGAACAAGATGATTGGGGCCATGGATACTCCTGAAGCCTCAATTGCCTCACTTTGGGAGACGTTAACTAGTTCCCCATGGTGGAAAACTATCTTAATTACAATAATTCTGATTGTTTTGTTTTTGCTGTTTGCTCCCTGCATCTGTAACTGTGTAACTAGATTTGTTTCTAGTCGCATGAAAGCTTTTAAGTTACAAATGGTTGCTCAAACTCCTGCTATCACTGCAGCTTCTTCCGACTACTATTTGGGGCCCCTGGATCAGACATCCTCATTATGAGGATTAGGAGAATATGTTGCCTCACCAATTTAGGGACAACGCCCCTTGTCAGCTCGGAAGCAGTTATGGAATGGAAACGACGCCCCGTTTCCCTAGGCAACATAATTCTCCTAAAAGAAAAGGGGGGAATGAGAGGGTAACAGGCAGGAAGGCCAGGGGTCTCCAAATGGAGGAAAGAGGCTGTAAGTGCCAGACATTTTTATCTCTCTTAAATGGCAAGAAGAAACAAACCAGCGATCTGTTTTTCATTCTCTATACAAATTTAAAAGGAGGTTTCTCTTAACATTCTGTGTTGCCATGACACCTGGTCTTACCTAAAGCTAACCACTCTCAAACTTTGAGTTAACCAATACATGCCTTTTTCGTATGTAAATGTGGTCTTAAGCTATGTTAATGAACCCCAGACTCAATCTTCAAGTTGGTTCTGCTAAACGGCCTAACTTACTTCCTCAGGTATTGTTCTCCTAATCTATGTAAACGGAAGTATTTGTTGGTATTCTGCCCTTCTAAAAGATTCAAGTCAATCGTTTTATGGCCTGGGATGAATTATCTGATGCCATTCTAAATTTTATGACATTCCTTTCATTTCATTAACAGACTGTGAGTGACTATATAACATAGAGCTAAAGACTAGGAGGGGGGTACTCTTTTGCCCCTTCTGATGCCTATGTCAGAAGCTTTCCCTATCTCCTTTATACTTTAATAAAACTTTATTACACAAAAGCTCTGAGCGATCCAGCCTCGTCTCTGGCCCCGGATTGAATTCGTCTCCTCCGGAGGCCAAGAATCCCGCGTCTTATCGTTCAGCAACAACCTTTCATTAGCAGCAATATTTTGATGTTCAACTACTTTTTTTTTTTTTTTTTTTCAGCAAAAACTCATATATATCCTGGCTCTTCCCTTACCTCTTTAGAAAACTTCCTCAAAGCTATTTGAGAGGCTGTCTTCTGAACTCTATTTCTCAGTAAATGTCCCGAATAAAACATAACTTTCATTTTTTTTTTTCAGTCAATAGCTAAATATTTATCACTTAAAAGTTCTTTCTACATAATTGCAAGTCTCAATTCTGCTAAGCTCTCTGCAGCTATAAAACAATGACTTCCCCTTCCTCTCCACATTTCTACCTGTCTGTTTAGGGTGATTTAGACTTTATTATGTTCTTACAAGGTCTTACAGCTATCACTGTTCAAAGCTGTTCTCACATTTTTAGGTACTTATTACAGCAGCACCCCACTACAAAAACCAAAACCCATATTAGCTATCTGCTGTGCTGTGCCGGGCTAAGTTGTTTCAGTCATGTCCAACTCTTTGTGACCCTATGGACTGTGGCCCACAAGGCTCCTCTGTCCATGGGATTCTCCAAGCAAAAATACTGGAGTGGGTTGCCATGCCCTCATCCAGGGGATCTTCCCAACTCAAGGATTGAACCTGTGTCTGTTAATGTCTCCTGCATTGGCAGGAGAGTTCTTTACCACTAGCACCAGTTGGGAAGCCCCATATTAGCTATTGCTGCCTAAATACTGCATTAGTCAGGTTTCAACAAGAGAAGGAAAACTCGTAAGAAATCATATATACATCTTTATTTATTTGTTACAAGGAATCTCAAGCAATTGTGGAGATCGGCTAAGCAAATCTGGTTCTAAAATATTGGCTCTTTGTGCACAGATGCCAAAAAGAAATACAGAGACAGCGTTTTGGAGGAACAAGAAGGAGTAGCTTTGGCTTCTGCCAGGCAAAGAGGAAGCACAGCAGGCTAGAACCTTAAGAACTGTGCCCCTTTCTCTGGGGAGCAGGGAGGGGTTTTATATCCAGGAACTCGTGGTCTAGAGTAGGTGATAAGACTCAGACTAATGAAGGTCTTAACATTTTTCTTTGCTTCTACAAATCTACTGCCAAAGATGCCATCAGGTGGCTCGGCAACCAGGTCTGGTGTTTCTGAGGTTATCAGCCCCTGATCTTTTTGAAATGCAGAATGCTACAAGGGAGAGTAGGGCGAAGAGAATACCAGGTGCAGAGTATAATTCATATGGAGTCAGAGAGTAAATAGCTTTGATTAGCTTTGTGGAGGACAAGTCTAGCTATATGTGTTTTTTAGGAGTAACAGCTAAGGAGTAACCAAGATTTCTTAACTATTTCAGGCCTGTCTATGTTGTTTCGGCAGCCTGTTCATTGTTTCCTTATTTTCCTTGTTTATCAGAAAAGGAAAGTCTTATTTCTATTTAAGAAAAAATCTCATTTCTATTTTTGCTGCAACAGATTCCTCAATGCCAGTTTATTCCTTCCATATCAGTGGAGAAAGTAACATGGCATCATCCTTGTCTGGCTAAGGACAAAACCTCAGTTTTACTCCACTTGACAAAGTCCAGCTATCTGGCACAAGGGTCCATCTATCCCCTACTTTGAGTCCAGATTCCACTGGACAGGTCCTCCAGAGGGGACAATAGTGCTAAGGATGAAAGTCCATTGGCATGGCATGGAGCTTTCAGAAAGGAAAGTCAGAAAGTAGTCAGAAAGGTGGTAGTCAGAAAGGAAAGCCTAAGGGAAAGAGAGCAATTGCAGACTCAGGCCTGGACTCTCCCTCACACAGGAGGCCTATGACCCTTTTTAAAGGAGTTTTAACTTATTTAGTCAATTCTAGCCAGGGTAGTGTCCCTTTTGATTAATTTGAACTCAGGGTAGATTAGGGTTTGAATCATCTCTGAAAGATACCTTTACAGCAACACATAGATTAACGTTTGATGAAATAACTGGGTGAAAGTGTATATATGCAAATAGATAGCCACTACACTCCTTCCCAACCCCTTTGATACATCAGAAAGCCAACACAACTCTATCATTTGTCTCTGAAAACATGGAATTTCTTTTCTGTTGCACTGCATTAGCCAAGTAAGTTGCAGGGCTGGACTATATTGAAGTAGAGAAGGTTTCATCTCATGATGGAAGGAGTGAAAAACTATCTGTATACATTTTTAATTACCATATTCTGCTTTCCAGTCACAAATTATTTACATTTAAACTACACTCGCAGAATACTCACCCCTTCAAACTACTTTCCCCCACTATTTACACAAAGTACAAGAACAGATAAGACTAATCTATGGTGATGCTCTCAAGGATCTATGGTAACCAAAAAAGAGTATAAAGGAATGTTATGAGACATGGGAAATTTCTGCAGTTTAACTTGGGAGAGGATTACAAAGATGAATTCAACTGCCAAAGTTTATACAAATAAAAAATTAAGGGGGGAGGAGCCAAGATGGCGGAGGAGTAGGACGGGGAGACCACTTTCTCTCCTACAAATTCATCAAAAGAATAACTGAATGCAGAGCAAACCTCACAAAACAACTTCTGATCGCTAGCTGAGGTCATCAGGCGCCCAGAAAAGCAGACCATTGTCTTCGAAAGGAGGTAGGACAAAATATAAAAGATAAAAAGTGAGACAAAAGAGCTAAAGACGGAGACCCGTCCCGGGAAGGGAGTCTTAGGCGGCCTTGCTTGGGCTAGGGTCCGGGCCTGAGGGCCCTGAGGACAATCGGAGGGAGCTTCTGTGAGGCGCCAACTTGAACTGTGGGAGACCAAGGGGGAGAGAGTTGACCGGCCGGAACACACTGCCGGCCGTTCGCAGAACAAAGGGACGGAGAAAGTCCCAAGAAGAGGTCGCAGGCTGCGGACCCGCCCAGCCCCGCCGGAGGCAGGAGGCAGGGGGGAGGGGAAGGTCGCGGCGAGACACAGGGCGCAGGCACCCGACCGGCGCGGGCGGGGACTGGGGCTGGGGACGCGGAGGGCGGAAGGCGCGCGCACCCGACTGGCGTCAGCGGAAACTGAGACTGGGTCCGCGGAAGGGAGTGAGTGTGCCACACCTGGGGATAGTGCGCCCATCAAGCCCCTCGCTGCCTGGACCGCTCTGGCGGGGAAGGCACAGAGAGCAGGCGCAGCTTTTCCTTCCGCGCTTTTGTGTAACACCCGAGGGCTGGAACCTAGCGCAGCGCGGGGCGCGCTCCATATAGAACAGCCAGGAGCCTGAGCAGCGCAGACGGAGAAAGCAGCTTCAGCTCCTCCCGGCAGCGCCAGCCCGCCCCCCGCAGGGCCAGCCCCTCCCCGCAGCGTCAGCCCCGCCCCGCAGCGCCAGCCCCTCCCCGCAGCGTCAGCCCCTCCCAGCAGCGCAACGGAACTAGCTGACTGAATAAGAGTCCACCTCCGCCCGCCTGTGTCAGGGCGGAAATGAGGGTCTGAAGAGACCGGCAAACAGAAGCCAAATAAACAAAGGGAACCGCTTCAGAAGGGACTGGTGCAACAGATTAAAATCCCTCTAGAAAACACCGACTTCACTGGAAGGGCCCTGTAGATATTGAGAAGTGTAAGCTGGAACGAGGAGCTATCTGAAACTGAGCCGAACCCACACTGACCGCAGCAGCTCCAGAGAAACTCCTAGATATATTTTTACTTTTTTTTTCTAAGTAAGGAAGAAAAGAAAAAAATTTTTTTTTTCTTTTTATATTTTTTCTTTTTTATTTTTTCTCTTTTATTTTCCTTTAAAATTCCCTATTACTCCCCCATTACTCCTTAACTTTCATTTACATAGATTTTTACGATTTTTTTAATTAGGGGAAAAAAAAATTTTTTTTTTCTTTCTTTTTTTGTTTTTGTTTTTTCTTTTTTTTTTTCTTTTTTCTTCTTTTTTTTTCTTTCCGTTTTCTCTTTTATTTTCTATTTTTCTTTTTCTCTTATTTCTTTTAAAGTCCTCTAGTACTCCTCTACTACTCTTCATTTTCATTTTCACTACACTATAACCTTACCAAAAAAAAAAAAAAAGAGAAGCCCTATCTTTAAACCGAAGATTATTCTCTCCCAATCTTGACTCTCTGTTTTCTAACTCAGAACACCTCTATTTCCTCCTTTCCCCTTCTCTTCCCAATCCAATTCTGTGAATCCTTGTAGGTGTCTGAGATACGGAGAACACTCTGGGAACAGACAGCTGCGTAGATCTGTCTCTCTCCTCTTGAGTCCCCCTTTTTCTCCTCCTGCTCATCTCTATCTCCCTCCTCCCTTTTCTCCCTCCTCCCTTTTCTCCTGTTCATGTAACTCTGTGAACCTCTCTGGGTGTCCCTAACAGGGGAGAATCTTTTTGCCATTAACCTAGAAGTTTTATTATCAGTGCTGTATAGTTGGAGAAGTCCTGAGACTACAGGAAGAATAAAACTGAAATCCAGAGGCAGGAAACTTAAGCCCAAACCCTGAGAACACCAGAAAACTCCTGACTACATGGAACTTTAAGCAATAAGTGACCGTCCAAAAGCCTCCATACCTACACTGAAACCAACCACCACCCAAGAGCCAGTAAGTTGTAGAGCAAGACATACCACGCAAATTCTCCAGCAACACAGGAACATAGCCCCGAATGTCAACATACAGACTGCCCAAGGTGACACCTAACACATAGACCCATCTCAAAACTCATTACTGGGCACTCCATTGCTCTCCAAAAAGAAGAAATCAAGTTCCACGCACCAGTACACTGACCCAAGCTTCCCTAACCGGGAAACCTTGACAAGCCAATCGTCTAACCCCACCCACTGGGTAAATCCTCCACAATAAAAAGGAACCACAGACCTCCAGAATACAGAAAGTCCACTCCAGACACAGCAATCTAAACAAGATGAAAAAGCAAAGAAATACCCAACAGGTAAAGGAACATAAAAATGCCCACCAAGTCAAACAAAAGAGAGGAGTAAGGAATCTACCTGGAAAAAAGAATTTAGAATAAGATAATAAAAATGATTCCAAAATCTTGAAAACAAAAAA
>NC_057419.1:85337854-85363893 GCF_019320065.1 Cervus canadensis
ATGTCAAGTTCTAACTGTTGCTTCCTGACCTGCATACAGATTTCTCAAAAGGCAGGTCAGGTGGTCTGTGTAGCATATATATAGAAGAGATGGCTGTCAGGGTAAAGAACTTTAGAGCTAGCATGGGGACTACTCTTGTGGTCCAGTGCTTAGCATTCCATTTTCAAGGCAGGGGATGCCAGCTTGATCCCTGGAAGGGCTTCACTGGTAACTCAACTGGTAAAGGATCTGTTTGCAAGCAGCAGACTCCAGTTCTATCCCTGAGATGAGAAGATTCTCTGGAGAAGGAATAGACTGACACCTCAGTATTCTTGCCTTGAGAATTCCACAAACAAAGGAGTCTGGCTGCAGTCCACGGGGTCACAAAGAGTTGGACAAAACTGAGTGACTGAACTGAACTGCACCATGCATATGAGCTGTGCTAATAACACACCAATGGATATTGTAGGGAATTATACTTATTTATTCATTAATTAATTATTTTTATTTCTTAACATTTCTTCAGACTTATCAAAGTATAGTTAATATGTCATTAACTATACATAATTAAAGTGCACACAATGTTTTAACATATATGTGTGTATATATGCACCTTTGAAGCATCACCACAATCAGTGTAATGAGCATCATTGTTATCTCCCAGAGCTTCCTTTTGCTCTTCTTTAAAAATTTTTATTGAAATATAATTGATTTATAATGTGGTGCTTTTTTCAAGTGTACGGCAAAGTAATTCAGTTATCTTTTTAGATACCTTTCCATTATGGGCTATTACAAGATATTAAGTATAGCTCCCTGTGTTAGTAAATAGATTTATGAGTCCCCATGAAAAAAATTGAGGTAGTTCAAAAAATTACATCAAAAATTTGAAGAAAGCTCTCCATGTTGATTTCTTACCCTAATTAAAAACCTCTAAATCATCAACTTTTAATGTCTATAAGGCTATATGTTTTCCAGTTGAATATGTTTCTCTGCTTTAATAGATGGTTAAAGTAGCACTTGCAATGTATGCTCATGTGTTCTCAGTCACTTCAGATGTGTCCAGCTCTTTGTGATCCTATGGACTATAGTCCGCCAGGCTCCTCTGCTCATGGGATTCTCCAGGCAAGGATACTGGAGTGGGTTGCCATGCCCTCCTCCAGGGGATCTTCCCGTCCCAGGGATCAAATCTGCGTCTCCAGTGTCTCCTGAATTACAGGCAGATTCTTTACCACTGAGTCACAGGGGAAGCCACAATGTATGCACAGAGTTTGAAAATATGGTATTCTTAATATAATATAGTTTATTTATATCAATTAATCATTTCAATAATACTTGCTGTGTGCCTTCTGCATTCCAAATATGTATGTAGGTTTCTGGAAAAAAGACAGCAACCAAACTAGATACAGCCTCTGCCTTCATGGTATAGGCATTCCAGAAGAAGTGAGACCTATGTCAAGTGATGCTAAAAACTACAGCAGGTGAAGGGGAATAATGAGTGTCCACAGTAAAGCATGGTAGAAGGAGTAGAATAGATATTTTATAAATTTTTTTCAGGTAAAATTTCTCTGAATAGGTGACATTTAAGCCAACTTTCACAGAAAAAAAATTTGGAAATTCTGAAATTTTGGAAAGGCACAAATAAATATATAAAATGAAATAAATTCAGAAAAGTCAAAAAATTAAAATTAACCATTCTTCAATTACTTTTAAAACACTTTTTGAGTAACATCAAGGGGTTTAGGAAACGTTTTGCAAATAATGTTTGTAATTTTATAAAATTTGTACTTTTATAAATAATATATCATCGACAGTTTCTTTTTCCATTCCTAGTAATAATTTTATTCTTAAAAAATCTGGAATGCATGCTAAACTATTAATACTGCATATTTCTTGAAGCAGAATGATGAGAAACTGTTGCATTGTGCTTTTTGCATTTTTATATTACTGAATATTTTAAATCAGAGAACTCATACGGCTTGAAAATATTCTTCTGCAGGGTAATCACCAATGGCTCTACAGTATTCCATTATACAGCTAATTAGCTAAAACAAAATTTATTTTATTAAGCCACTGTTATTGGATATTTAATCTCTCCAGATTTTTGGTGAATAATTAGATTTTAATGATTTTCATGACAAATATATAATATACCAGCTACATTATAAGCCAATTAGACTTTCATGGACTAGCCTGGCAATATATAGTTTTGTATTCTATGGGAAAATTGTATTATGAATTCCAAACCATTTATATAAAGAGTAACATTGGAGCATAATCCATGTGCTAATTGTGTGCCTTCTCCACAGTTAAATAGTTTTGCAACTTGAGCCGCTCCTATGTGTTTCTAGACAGTATGGAAGCAATATTCGTTCACTCTTAAGTGGCCAGGTGACTTGGGCATCATATGAACAACAAGTGCTATTTTTCCATAGAACAATTTATAGCATTAATAAAAACTTTGGACACTCAAACCACCTTGTAGGGGTGAGAGGGAGGATTCAACTGAAAAAACATATCAAATAAATCCATGATTGAGGAAACTATAAGACGTGCGAGTCTCAGGGTACTAGGCAACATTCTGTGATAACTTGCCCTTCACCTAGGCTGATTTGATTGCTCATCTTTGTGTTCAGACACATCTGGAACTATTTTCACACTGTGTTTATCACACTGTACTGAGACTTCTCTGCTTCAGTGTCTCCCAGTTATCTGCCAACTTCCTAAAATTGGCGACCACATATTTTTCTCTGTGAAAACACTGCATGTTAGCCCAGGGTCCAGCTCATACTGTCTCCTTAAGAGATGCTTATTGACCTGAAATAAGACTGCTTGAGGAATGTCATGGGAGAGAGTATGAATACTGATGTTAGAATATCGTAGATACTTACCCAAGCAAAAGCAAAATTTGGATAGAAAAAAAAAAAAAAAGAAAGAAAGAAAGAATGGCATCACTAGGTCTGGAGAAATGCATTGGAATTCCCTTCAGTAGACAGGACCACAGACAGAAAATGCTGGAATTATGCCTGCATCATTGAAAAAGAAATAAAGTGACCTTTTGACTCTTCTAACAATAATATCATCCTTTTCTCCATGAAGAATAGTCCTATCTTATATATCAGTATATTAATGGGAATGGAGGTTGAGAGGGTCTCTTAATATTAACTTTGCGTTCCCAGCAGCTGTTCTGTGCCCACCACTCATATGAACTGATTTTTCAGATTTCTTTATCACCTTTAGTTTGTCCAGATGTAAGTATTAAGAATGGTGAAAGGGGATGAGGGAGAAAATGGAAGGTTTGGGGCACTAACTGAGTGAAATCTCTTTTATATTATACTACCTAAGGCTACCGGGCTTCTCTTGTGGGTCAGAGGTTAAAGCGTCTGCCTACAATGCAGGAGACCTGGGTTTGATCCCTGGGTTGGGGAGATCCCCTGGAGAAGGAAATGGCAACCCACTCCAGTATTCTTGCCTGGAGAATCCCATGGATGGAGGAGCCTGGTGGGCTACAGTTCACGGGGTTGCAAAGAGTTGGACGTGACTGAGTGACTTAACTTTCACTTTCTTTAGCTTTCAACTTTCACCTAAGGGAACCATAGAGCTTCCCTTTAGTGGTAAAGAATGTGCCTGCCAATGCAGGAGACGTTCAGGAGACTGATCACTGGGTCGGGAAGATAGTCTGAAGTAGAAAACGGCAACCCAATCCAGCAGTCTTGCCTGGAAAAATCCCACGGACAGAGGAGCCTAGCAGGCTATAGTCTGTGTAGCCACAGAGAGTTGGACATGACTGAGCATCTTAGCACACAAGGGAACCATGAGAATAAAACTCTCAGATCTTGAGTTCAGTCAAGCAATTGCCGGCCCCCATGGCCATGGTCTGAACTGTACCGCTGTGTACAGAGACCATGTTTCTCAAGGACTTTTGTTGTTCAGTTGCTAAGTCATGCCTGATTCTTTGTGACCCCATGGACTGTAGCATGTCAGGCTCCTCCGTCCTCCACTATCTCCCAGAGTTTGCTCAGATCTGTGTCCACTGAGTCAGTGATGCTGTCTAACCATCTCATCCTCTGCTGTCCCTTTCTGCTTTTGCCTTCGATCTTTTCCAGCATCAGAATCTAGATGATCCCCATGAATGACTGAACATGGTAGAGGCAAAAACATGTGTGGAGAATGGGAAATTCTTCCAAAAGACTTTGGCTTGATGACTCCCCAGTGAAATTTTTGTGCTTTCCTTAGACTGCACAGCAGCTTAAGGACGTTTCAACCCATCTTCTTTCCTTCCCTCTTTCTCATTCAGGGTCAGACCTGCACATGATCTGATGGTTCTTCCAGCCTTTCTGATTCTCTTGCCACTTCCTTTCACTGGCATTTCCCATAATAACATTCTTGTACACTTAACACTTTCTGGCAAAGACTCGAGTAACAAAATATAGCAGGGTCCTATAATCACTTATCTTATATTTTACATCTCAATTTATGTACCAATCATCCATCTATCCACCAATCTATCTAGCTGTTTAAATGTATCCATTGACTAGATTGTAAATTTCTTGACAATGGCTTGTTTGTCATATGCAGCAATTATTCAAAGCTGTGTATTAGTTTTCTAGAGCTTCCTTAACAAAGTACTACAAACTGGGTGGCCTAAAACAACAGACATGTACTCTATAGTTTTGGAGGCTAGATATCTGAAATTCAGAAACCAGCAGAGCCGCAAACTCTCTGAAAGTTCAGAGAATTCTTCTTTGCCTTTTCCCGGTTTTGTTGGTTTCCAGAAATTTTTGGTGTTCCTTGGCTTGAAGATGCCTCATTCTAATCTTTGCCTCTGTCTTCACGTGGCCTTCTCTCTCATGTCTCCTATCTCTATTTCTAAATTTCCCCTTTGTTATAAGGTCAATGGTAATTGAATTAAGACCTACCCTAATCCACAGTAACCTCCTCTTAGCTTGATTGCACAAGTAAAGTTCTTGTTTCTACATAAGGTCATATTCACAAATACCATCAATTAGGGCTTGAATGTATCTTTGAGGGACGCAATTGCATCCACCATGTTGTGTGGCTTGGTTTTACCACTGTGGCTGATGTCGCTCCAGCTGCTCCAGCTGGCCCAGATTCCTCAAGAAATCTCTGCTGCCCTGTTGCTAACAGCTCAGTTGAGCCCGGTGACCCCAAGGTACCCCCAAATCAAGCCTAGTCACTTTTAATTTAGACTAAACCAATTCTATTCTATTCAAACACAAAAAATATAGCAGTCGGGCATGTTAAACATACAGTGAGATTAATACGCCCTTCCTGAACTCATCTGCCGTGAAATTCTCTCTCTCTGGTTTTGTGCATGGTCTCTGCAAACATGAGGCACACAACAAGATAGTTGGTCTGTTTTCATGACACTCTCCTTTCCTTGCTCCCATTTCTGAGTCTTATCAGTAGGGTTTATTAAAATGATATTCAAGGTTTAAGGTACACAGGGATTCATGAGACTGGGACAATAGATTTTTATGGCTCATGGACCACATATAATTTTATTCTAGGCATCAAGAATGATGACCTTTACTATAGGTCATGTTAGTCTCTCAGTCATGTCCAAGTATTTGCAACCCCATGGACAGTAGCTTGCCAGGATCCCCTGTCCATGGATTCTCCAGAAAAGAATACCAGAGTATAGCCACTTCCTTCTCCAGGAGATCTTCCTGACCAAAGGATCAAACCCATATCTCTCACGTTGCAGGCAGATTCTTTACCATCTGAGCCACTAGGGAAGCCAAAAAGATTGATTACTGATGTGTTCTCTGTTGTGTCTGACTCTTTGCAATCCTGTGGACTGTAGCCTACCAAGCTCCTCTGTCCATGGAATTTTCCATGCAAGAATACTGGAGTTGGTTGCCATTTCCTCCTCCAGGGAATCTTCCTGACCCAGGGGTTGAATCGGAGTCTCCTGCATCTCCTTGCATTGTCAGGTGGATTCTTTACCCCTGAGCCACCTGGGAAGCCAAAATAATCTTTCTTAATCCAACACACTGTGGTGCCTTTCCAAGGACTGGGGCAACACATACACGTGAGGGTGATAAGCATTAAACTTACAAAGAGGAAACAAATAGCTAATTCAGTCATATTGAACTTTATACTTTAATACATGTGTCAGTGTCTATGTGTCTATAATTATATCATGGAAAAGTCTCCTGTCACATGAAAGATATCATGCTAGTTGTTAACATACAAAGAGAAGAAGATAAATGTTAATTTTAAACCCTTGCTACAAAAAAAAAAAAAGTCCTTGCTACATGACAGGCACTGATCTTGGTAGGTCTATCATGATTGCTTCTCTATTCCTGATATTTCAACTATGTCTGGCACAGAGAAGCTGTCAAAAAAAAAAAAAAATGCGTTGAATGACTGACTGACGTAGTGCTGTAAAAAAACAGATGACAGCAACTGACTGCCTCGCGGCATCTGGAGAGACTGACTATTTGAACTTGACCATGAAGGGATCATTTCTTCAACAAAGGAGTGTTAGAGGTCTGCGTGCGTGCCCCGTCATTAAGGTGTATCCCACTCTGTGACCCAATGGACTGTAGCCCAGCAAGCTCCTCTATCCATGGGATTGAAAAGGAAAGAATATTGAAGTGGTTTGCCATTTCCAATTCCAGGATATTAGAAGTCTACTCTGTACTAAATCCTACATTACGAGGAAGCAGTTGTTCAGCAGATTAAGGTGATTCATATATCAAACAACATGAGAAGACTCTCATAAGAGCTAGGAGGATGACTTGCAGAGTAAACACTATTGAAATTCAGAAAATGAAAGGATGACAGCAGGCTAGATTAATCAAGGAATGTTTACCTAGAACTGAGGGAGACCTCTCTCCCAGCACTGAAGGAAGAAGGAATTTAAGTAGTGGAAAGATTAGACACCCATGCAGTAAGGGACACAGAGGTTGGAGTGCATAAATCTGAAGCGCCCCCTGAAACTCAGTCTCTTCCATGTTCACAAGGAAGTCATTGTCCACCATCCCATTTAAAACTTAGTTTATCCCAACTCTATTAAGAAAGATGAAAGATGGATTGAGCTTCACTCTTTACTCACCTGCACTAGAATTTTTGGAAAAAAAAAAAAGAAAAAACTCAGGATAATTTTGTAAGACACTTTACTCTTTTACACAAAAATTCATAGAGAGAGATACGAAGACATATGAAGACAAAGCTAGAGACAGATCTCCCAAAGCACCATTTCCAAAACAACTCAGAGAATTCTATAGCTAGAAAAGAAATGTTGAATTATGTAGTTATGGGGGCTTCCCTGGTGGCTCAGTGGTAAAGATTCCACCTGCCAATGCAGGAGACACGGGTTTGATCCCTGATCTAGGAAGATCCCACATGCTGCAGAGCTACTAAGCCTATGCACCAAAACTATTGAACCGGTGCTCTAGAGCCTGGAAGCCACAACTACTGAGCCCTTGTACTGTGACTACTGAAGCTGAAGCACCCTGGAGCCTGTGTTCTGAAACGAGAGAAGCCACCACAATGAAAAGCCCCCTCACCACAACAGGAAAGTGGCATCTTTTACTTGCCTCTGTTTTATACATACTCACGTAAACATAGAATACATATGTGTATATACAGTATATATTTTAAATATATAATAGGTATATATACACACATGTGTATCTATACTCTGTATGTTTATATTAATATAATATGTATATGAATGTGTATAAAATAGGAGAGAAAATGTGTATAAAAAAGCAAGGGTATTAACAGTTTATCAAAATGGATTACCTATGAAAATCTAAGCTGATCTGGATTTAAATTAATATTTTTTTTCCTTTTCTTTCTTTCTTCCCTTCTTTCTCTGTTAAGGTCCAAATCCTCTGTTCAGTTATTTAAGAAAGAAAATGTTAAATTCCCATAAATCTAAATATGAGGGGAAAGTTATCATAATACTTTATCTTCCAGGCCGAGAAATATGACTATGCTAGCAGGATTCTGTGGGCTTGGCTTGTTTGCAACATCCAAACAAGTTCCACATGTCTTTATTGCTCCATGTTCTGTCAAATGTTTCTGGATTTCCTTATAAGCTGCTGAACTGGCTCAGTTGCCTGGGTATTCAGAATGGTTTTTGATTTCTTCATTGAGACTCATGGATTTAAATACCCAGGACTGGCTTGAATACTGTGGATTTGCTATCTGGATCGGTGATGAGCACATTGAGAAGTGGTGAAATGGCATTGCTCTTTGGGAGAGTGTAAGTGCCCATGTCTCCTTTGGGCAGCAAACCCCCAGAGTGAGTGCACATCTCAGTGGCATAGCAATTAAGTTCAGAGTGTTTTCTTGAGGAGAAGAAGAATTAGAGAAATATGAATAAAACTTTGGTATTTTGCAGAGGAAACATTATAAACAAGTAAGTTGACAGCATCATAGTAGAAATCATATCTGCACAAAACTTCTACATTATTTTTTTCTTTGCAAAAATATCCATCAAAAAAAGAATAGGATTCAGACTCATACTTTGTTAAAACAATGAGGCACCATCCGTTAGAGTTGATTAGCTCATGAGAAGAAATTTTGCTTCAAACTGTGTTTTGCTGTCGATAATAAAAATGTCAACAATATTAAAATAGTAATCGTTAAACAAGGCTTTCAGTGACTAATTTCAAAAGGTCAAACGATGTTTCTTTCTCCTGTTAGATAACCTAAGTACCCCATTGTCTGTCAAATTCTAAAAAAGGTTGCTGGCAAATTACTGTAGTTCTCCGTCTGCCAATTAAAAGTAACTTTTCAGGGTGATACAGTTTCTGTGGCCACAGGTTGTCATATCTGAGGAAATAACACCTCTATGGTGTTTTCCACAGAACATTAATGGGTGCCCTATTTGTAGAAGAAAGAAAATGAAGAACTATAAAGCAAGTGAGATGAGTCCTTGAGACATAAAAGATTGAGTATTCCACTCTATTTGCTCAGGCAAGCCTCAGTTTTCTTAAGTGAAAGACAGAATCTGTACTAAGTACTTAGCAGGTTAAAAGATTGCCAAGATGAAGGAAAATGCTTAAGTCTGTGTTTTGCTAGCACACATATTTTTCAGAGAGTGAGAAAATGTTTAAAAATGACAGGTTTGCTGTTGTTTTCATCACTAAGTCATGTCCAACTCTTTTGGGACCCCATGGACTGTAGCCCACCAGGCTCCTCTGTCCATGGGATTTCCCAGGCAAGAATACTGGAGTGGGTTGTCATTTCCTTCTCCAGGGGATCTTCCCGACCCAGGGATCGAGCTCACATCTCCTGCGTTGGCCAGAGGATTCTTTACCACTGAGCCACGAGGGGCGCCCAGATATGACAAGAATTGATTACCGAGTCTCTGAGCACTCTGTTGCCCATACGTTCTCTATATGTACTTTATCACTTTTAATATTCTCAACAAGAATTAATATTCTCAGCCAGGAGAAGTGTTTATTGTCCTCATCTTATAGAAGTGGAAACTGAGTCTCAGATTAAGCTATTCCTGAACTGTGTAAGAGTTCAAACCTAGCTCTTTCTCGTGCCAAAAACAATACCTTTTGGGCATGCTATGCAACCAGCGAGCATAAATAGTAGTGAAAAGTGAATCAGTCGGTTCAGTTCAGTTACTCAGTCGTGTCCGACTCTTGGCAACCGCATGGACCACAGCACACCAGGCCTCCCTGTCCATCACCAACTCCCAGAGTTTACCCAAACTCATGTCCATTGAGTTGGTGATGCCATCCAACCATCTTATCCTCTGTTGTCCCCTTCTCCTCCTGCCCTCAATCTTTCCCAGCATCAGGGTCTTTTCAAATGAGTCAGTTCTTCACATCAGGTGGCCAAAGTACTGGAGTTTCAGCTTCAGCATCAGTCTTACCAATGAATATTCAGGACTGATTTCCTTTAGGATGGACTAGTTGGATCTCCTTGCCGTCAAAGGTACTCTCAATAGTCTCCTCCAACACCACAGTTCAAAAGCACCACTAATAATATAGCTAGAATATTCTCTCTTAAGCCAAGCTGTGTTAGGTTGGACTAGGTTGACCAAATGTAATTATTTGAGAGTCATGTACATATAACCTAAAGCAAACAGTAATGACAGAAATAGTAGATGAGTTTTCCATGGTTTAAGCATTTTGTTTTTTTGAAAGGGAACACATAAAAAAAATAAACTCATTGTTTAACTTGGCCAGAATCAGTGAGCAAGTCATTAGTCCAGTGATATAAAAATCTCAGTTTTGAACTCTCAAATTTTTAATTTAAAAATTCAACTTTTGTTTTGTTGCTTTTTTTAATATCATCATGATAATATTTAAATAATTGTTGACTTTTTAAAGTGTGATTTGTGAAGGATCTTTCTCAAGACAGTGATACAGCGGGGCATAACCAAATGTATGCCAAACTGATTTTGACACTGAAAAGAGCTAGGTTTGAATTCTTTCTTAAATGACTTGTGATTTAATGTGTGACTCAGTTTCCTCACCCGTAAGATGGGAACAATACCATTCATCTGATATTCTAGGAAGACAAAGAAGTTAGTCATAGACAAAGATCTTAAATTTTATTTTAGTTTATGTGCTTTTTCTGTATAATGCTAAATCCATATCGTCATATTGTATGTATCTAATCATGACACAAATTGTTCAGTTCACTCAACCTCTGAATATTTTGTTGACAATTTAGCTTATACTAGCCTCACATTAGGACAGGAAGGAAAATACGCCCTTCCTTGAGAAACTCCTTCAATGTTACGAAAACATGAAAATGGCAGAAGTTGTAAGTTAACTTTGAAAGTGTGCTGATAAACTTTGAATTATTTATCTTTGAAATTTAAAACATGTGTGCATAGCTGCTTGTTGGACAACTGCTCTAAATCTGCAGTCCAGTATCACTGAGCACTGCCCTTGGTGATTCAGAGAAATTAAAAGGTAAGATTTCTGCTTACTGGAAATAAGTCATGAACTGGCTTTGCATGTCTCTATTTTGGTCTGGCATACACATTTACTGGAAGGTCTGATAGTAACCTCTGACGAAATTCAGAATAAGGAAATAATGTGATATTATTATTTCCATTTCAGAAATTGGTCTAAATGGCATGATAATGATCACTTGTTGAAGCCATTAGTGTCTGTGTGTGTGTGCACATGAGTACAGCCACAGTATATTTATCAGTATGACGCATTAGTATATATTTCAAGGATACACACATGTACGCATTTCTGAATACCATGAACTATAAATTATATCTATATGAGGAGAAAACAAAAAAGCACCTAACCTTTTGAAAATTTGGACAAATGAGAAGCCAGATACAGTTTAAAATTTTAAATAGAAGTTATTTTACTTGTTTCAGTTTTGATTTGTTCATTTAGCCACTAGGTCACATCTAACCCTTTTGTGATCCCATGAACTGTAGCTCTCCAAGCTCTTCTGTCCATGGGATTTACCAGCAAGGTTACTGGGGTGAGTTACCATTTCCTTCTCCAGGGGATCTTCCAGAGCGCTAGACAACTTGTGTCTCGTGTCTCCTCCATTGGCAGGCGGATTCTTTACCACTGAGCCACCAGAGAGATGCCCTTCAGTTTTGATATTGGGTTAAATAATTTCATACTCAGGCTTCCCTGGTGGCTCAGGCAGTAAAGAATCTACCTGCAATGCAGTTCTGTACTCAGACAGAATCATGAACACAGTTATATTCAAGGATCTTTCTGCTGCTTAATGGCCCCTTGGTCCCTATCATCACCAATTAGATTATAAGAAGAGTCAAGTGTGGAAGGTCTCTTAACATATAAAATGCTATTTGCCTGCCTTCTTAGGCTTTATTTGGTATAAACTGAAAATTTTTCATCATAGAAAGAAAAATGTCTAGAAAGATCCACACTCATAGATCTCTAAGTTTCTGAAATAATTGCATCCTTTTGTTGTGTTTCCTGAAAAAGCTAAGCTTTACACTTATGATCTTTGGTTTCTTTGAGCTCTTGGACCTTTAGAAGTGAACATGCTTGGACAGGAATAATCAACAAGCCGTGTCAGGGAAGAAAAGAGCAGGACAAGATGAGAAAGCCATTTCTTTATATGCTCACATCCCAACCATTGTCCTATGTGATCTTTCATCTGTGTTTCAACCATGGGACGACTGCTGATAAATTCTAACAGAGACCTACCCTCTACTTGGATAACTGGTTCCAGAGGAAATCCAGGTTGTTTAAAATATCCTACAGAAGTCTATCCACAGTTGGATTTCATGAATTTTATTACAGATTTCTAAGTTTCTTTTCTGAACAAGCAATACCATATGGTTCACTAATCAAAATGAATTTTCAGGTATGGGAAAAGTGAAAGTGAAAGTCGTTCAGTAGTGTCTGACTCTTTGTGACCCCTAGGACTGCACAATCCATGGAATTCTCCAGGTGAGAACACTGGAGCGGGTAGCCTATCCCTTCTCCAGGATCTTCCCAACCCAGGAATCAAACTGGGGTCTCCTGCATTGCGGGTGGATTCTTTACCAGCTGAGCTACCAGGGAAAGTCAGTCACAGCAGGAAAAGGAAAGAAGGCCTAGACCGAAGATTCAATTTTATGTTTGCCACAAAAATCAAGATCTATCTAATAAGTCTTTCCTCAATTTCTGTGAATATCCTCTTTTTTAATCCTGATGCCCATGTGGGAAAGGCAGCCACCATTTTTGAGTATCTATTTGCAACATGTACTATGATTATGTATGCTACTAGCAATGTGATTTTGTAATTTTCAGATGTAAAAAAAGTGAGACTAAATTTCATAACAGAATGGGTTGAAGTCAGCTTATTTGACACTGGGGTCTATGCCTTTCCCTAAACAGCAGTTATTCCTTACTATACTAGAGTATCAGACCAATGAAGGACTCAGAAATGATTCCTTCTGCTTTAGAGAAGATAATCTGAAGAAGTGTCTATTGGCAAAGGAATGGGATTCTCAAAGTCAGATAGCTAAACATCAATATATGATTTCCTATTCCTCTGTCTAGTTAACTCTGAATTTTAACTCAATTTCAGAATTCAGAACAGATTAATGTTTAAATTTTCTGATCTCTTGAATCAAGATTGCTGGGAGAAGTATCAACAACCTCAGATATGAAGAAGGCACCACCCTTACGGCAGAAGAAGAAGAGGAACTAAAGAGCCTCTTGATGAAAGTGGAAGAGGAGAGTGAAAAAGTTGGCTTAAAACTCGACATTCGAAAAACTAAGATCATGACATCCAGTCCATCACTTCATGGCAGATAGATGGGGAAACAATGGAAAGAGTGACAGATTTTATTTTCTTGGGCTCCAAAATCACTGCAGATGGTGACTGCAGCTATGAAATTAAAAGACACTTGCTCCTTGGAAGAAAAGCTATGACCAACCTAGAAAGCATATTAAGAAACAGAGACATTACCTTACCAAAAAAGGTTCATAGTCAAAGCTGTGGTTTGACTATAGTCAAAGCTATGGTTTTTCCAGCAGTCATGTATGGACATGAGAGTTGGACCATGAAGAAAGCTGAGTGCTAAAGAATTGATGCTTTTGAACTGTGGTGTTGGCAAAGACTTTTGAGAGCCTCTTGAACTGCAAGGAGATCCAACCAGTCCATCCTAAAGGAAATCAGTCCTGGATATTCATTGGAAGCACTGATGCTGTAGCTGAAGCTCCAATACTTTGGCCAATTAACCCCTGGAAAAATACTGATGCTGGGGAAGATTGAAGGCAGGAGGAGAAGGAGACAACAGAGGATGAGATGGTTGGATGGCATCACCGACTTGATGGACATGAGTTTGAGCGAACTCCAGGAGTTGGTGATGGACAGGGAGGCCTGGCATGCTGCAGTCCTTGGGGTCACAAAGAGTCACACATGACTGAATGACTGACCTGACTGAAGAACTCCTGTAGCCTGTGATAAACACTCCAGGAGTCATTGTCTGTAAAGTTAGGAGGCCTTTACTAAATGCCCTTTACAAATCCTGGTCCCCCCAGTTCCCACAAAGAGAATATAATATGCATACACTAAAGGCAATCAATATTATTTATATAACTTGTAATAAAAGCATTTATGATAACTTTGTGTAATTTCATTACCATTTAACAAGGGATACATTTAGGAAAAAATGATTTCTTGTAATGGCTAGCTGCTAATATCTAGTGAGGTCTTAGAGATGTCATATACATTTTCAAGCCCTCAGTGTTCTTGTCAGTGGAATGGAAATTGTGGTAGATGCCTCATCTTCATTCCCAGTGCTAACCTTATTTGCCCATTTGACTCTCACTTGATAATCTCCCATTTGATTCTTTTTATAAACAGAAGGGGGAAATTAAAATGCTTTCCAGAGTTTTGAAGCCAAGATGGCGGAGGAGTAGGACGGGGAGACCACTTTCTCTCCTACAAATTCATCAAAAGAATAACTGAATGCAGAGCAAACCTCACAAAACAACTTCTGATCGCTAGCTGAGGTCATCAGGAGCCCAGAAAAGCAGACCATTGTCTTCGAAAGGAGGTAGGACAAAATATAAAAGATAAAAAGTGAGACAAAAGAGCTAAGGACGGAGACCCGTCCCGGGAAGGGAGTCTTAGGCGGCCTTGCTTGGGCTGGGGTCCGGGCCTGAGGGCCCTGAGGACAATCGGAGGGAGCTTCTGTGAGGTGCCAACTTGAACTGTGGGAGACCAAAAGAGAGAAAATTAACCGGCCGGAACACACTGCCGGCCGTTCGCAGAACAAAGGGACGGAGAAAGTCCCAAGAAGAGGTCGCAGGCTGCGGACCCGCCCAGCCCCGCCAGAGGCAGGAGGCAGGGGGGAGGGGAAGGTCGCGGCGAGACACAGGACGCAGGCACCCGACCGGCGCGGGCGGGGACTGGGGCTGGGGACGCGGAGGGCGGAAGGCGCGCGCACCCGACTGGCGTCAGCGGAAACTGAGACTGGGTCCGCGGAAGGGAGTGAGTGTGCCACACCTGGGGATAGTGCGCCCATCAAGCCCCTCGCTGCCTGGACCGCTCTGACGGGGAAGGCACAGAGAGCAGGCGCAGCTTTTCCTTCCGCGCTTTTGTGTAACACCCGAGGGCTGGAACCTAGCGCAGCGCGGGGCGCGCTCCATATAGAACAGCCGGGAGCCTGAGCAGCGGCAGACGGAGAAAGCAGCGTCAGCCCCTCCCGGCAGCGTCAGCCCGCCCCCGCAGCGTCAGCCCCGCCCCGCAGCGTCAGCCCCGCCCCGCAGCGCCAGCCCCTCCCCGCAGCGTCAGCCCCTCCCAGCAGCGCAACGGAACTAGCTGACTGAATAAGAGTCCACCTCCGCCCGCCTGTGTCAGGGCGGAAATGAGGGTCTGAAGAGACCGGCAAACAGAAGCCAAATAAACAAAGGGAACCGCTTCAGAAGGGACTGGTGCAACAGATTAAAATCCCTCTAGAAAACACCGACTTCACCGGAAGGGCCCTGTAGATATCGAGAAGTGTAAGCTGGAACGAGGAGCTATCTGAAACTGAGCCGAACCCACACTGACCGCAGCAGCTCCAGAGAAACTCCTAGATATATTTTTACTTTTTTTTTTTCTAAGTAAGGAAAAAAAAAAAATTTTTTTTTTCTTTTTATATTTTTTCTTTTTTATTTTTTTCTCTTTTATTTTCCTTTAAAATTCCCTATTACTCCCCCATTACTCCTTAACTTTCATTTTCATAGATTTTTACGATTTTTTTAATTAGGGGAAATAAAAATTTTTTTTTTCTTTCTTTCTTTTTTTTTTTTTCTTTTTTTTCTTTTTCTTTTTTTTTCTTTTTTCTTCTTTTTTTTCCTTTCCATTTTCTCTTTTATTTTCTATTTTTCTTTTTCTCTTATTTCTTTTAAAGTCCTCTAGTACTCCTCTACTACTCTTCATTTTCATTTTCACTACACTATAACCTTACAAAAAAAAGAAGCCCTATCTTTAAACCGAAGATTATTCTCTCCCAATCTTGACTCTCTGTTTTCTACCTCAGAACACCTCTATTTCCTCCTTTCCCCTTCTCTTCCCAATCCAATTCTGTGAATCCTTGTAGGTGTCTGAGATACGGAGAACACTCTGGGAACAGACAGCTGCGTAGATCTGTCTCTCTCCTCTTGAGTCCCCCTTTTTCTCCTCCTGCTCATCTCTATCTCCCTCCTCCCTTTTCTCCTGTTCATGTAACTCTGTGAACCTCTCTGGGTGTCCCTAACAGGGGAGAATCTTTTCGCCATTAACCTAGAAGTTTTATTATCAGTGCTGTATAGTTGGAGAAGTCCTGAGACTACAGGAGGAATAAAACTGAAATCCAGAGGCAGGAAACTTAAGCCCAAAACCTGAGAACACCAGAAAACTCCTGACTACATGGAACTTTAAGCAATAAGTGACCGTCCAAAAGCCTCCATACCTACACTGAAACCAACCACCACCCAAGAGCCACTAAGTTTTAGAGCAAGACATACCACGCAAATTCTCCAGCAACACAGGAACATAGCCCCGAATGTCAACATACAGGCTGCCCAAGGTGACACCTAACACATAGACCCATCTCAAAACTCATTACTGGGCACTCCATTGCTCTCCAAAACGAAGAAATCAAGTTCCACGCACCAGTACACTGACGCAAGCTTCCCTAACCGGGAAACCTTGACAAGCCAATCGTCTAACCCCACCCACTGGGTAAATCCTCCACAATAAAAAGGAACACAGACCTCCAGAATACAGAAAGTCCACTCCAGACACAGCAATCTAAACAAGATGAAAAGGCAAAGAAATACCCAACAGGTAAAGGAACATGAAAAATGCCCACCAAGTCAAACAAAAGAGGAGGAAATAGGGAATCTACCTGAAAAAGAATTTAGAATAATGATAATAAAAAATGATCCAAAATCTTGAAAACAAAATGGAGTTACAGATAAGTAGCCTGGAGACAAAGATTGAAAAGATACAAGAATTGTTTAATAAAGACCTAGAAGAAATAAAAAAGAGTCAATTAAAAATGAACAATGCAATGAATGAGATCAAAAACACTTTGGAGGGAACCAAGAGTAGAATAACGGAGGCAGAAGATAGGATAAGTGAGGTAGAAGATAAAATGGTGGAAATAAATGAAGCAGAGAGGAAAAAAGAAAAAAGGATCAAAAGAAATGAGGACAACCTCAGGGACCTCTGGGACAATGTGAAACGCCCCAACATTCGAATCATAGGAGTCCCAGAAGAAGAAGACAAAAGAAAGGCCATGAGAAAATACTCGAGGAGATAATAGCTGAAAACTTCCCTAAAATGGGGAAGGAAATAGCCACCCAAGTCCAAGAAACCCAGAGAGTCCCAAACAGGATAAACCCAAGGTGAAACACCCCAAGACACATATTAATCAAACTAACAAAGATCAAACACAAAGAACAAATATTAAAAGCAGCAAGGGAAAAACAACAAATAACACACAAAGGGATTCCCATAAGGATAACAGCTGACCTATCAATAGAAACCCTCCAGGCCAGAAGGGAATGGCAGGACGTCCTGAAAGTAATGAAAGAGAATAACCTACAACCTAGTTTACTGTATCCAGCAAGGATCTCATTCAGATATGAAGGAGACCTCAAAAGCTTTACAGATAAGCAAAAGCTGAGAGAATTCAGCACCACCAAACCAGCTCTTCAACAAATGCTAAAGGATCTTCTCTAGACAGGAAATGGAGAAAGGTTGTATAACGTGAACCCAAAACAACAATGTAAATGGCAATGAGACCACACCTATCAATAATTACCTTAAATTAATGGGTTGAATGCCCCAACACAAAGACAAGATTGCTCTGAATGGATACAAAAACAAGACCCCCATTATATGCTTGTCTACAAGAGAACCCACCTCAAAAACCAAGAGACACATTACAGACTAAAAGTGAGGGCTGGAAAAAAATATTTCATTCAAATGGAGACCAAAAGAAGAGGAGTCGCATACTCATATCAGATAAAATAGACCTTTCAAATAAAAGTGTGAAAAGAGACAAAGAAGGACATTACATTAATGATCCAAGGATCACCAAGAGAAGATATAACAATAAATATTATGCACCAAATAGGAGCACCGCAATATGTACGGCAAACACTAACGAGTATGAAAGAGGAAATTAATAGTAACACAATAATAGTGGGAGACTTTAATACCCCACTCACAACTATGGATAGATCAACTAAACAGAAAATTAACAAGGAAACACAAACTTTAAATGACACAATGGACCAGCTAGACCTAATTGATATCTATAGGACATTTCACCCCAAAACAAGCAACTTCACCTTTTTCTCAAGTGCACACGGAACCTTCTCCAGAATAGATCACATCCTGGGCCATAAATCTAGTCTTGGAAAATTCAAAAAAATTGAAATCATTCCAGTCATCTTTTCTGACCACAGTGAAGTAAGATTAGATCTCAATTACAGGAAAAAAATTGTTAAAAATTCAAACACATGGAGGCTAAATAACACGCTTCTGAATAACCAACAAATCATAGAAGAAATCAAAATATGTATAGAAATGAATGAAAATGAAAACACAACAACCCAAAACCTATGGGACACTGTAAAAGCAGTGCTAAGGGGAAGGTTCATAGCATTACAAGCTTACATCAAGAAACAAGAAAAAAGCCAAATAAATAACCTAACTCTACACCTAAAGCAATTAGAGAAGGAAGAAATGAAGAACCCCAAGGTTAGCAGAAGGAAAGAAATCTTAAAAATTAAGGCAGAAATAAATGCAATAGAAACTAAAGAGACCATAGCAAAAATCAACAAAGCTAAAAGCTGGTTTTTTTGAAAAAATAAACAAAATTGACAAACCATTAGCAAGACTCATTAAGAAACAAAGAGAGAAGAACCAAATTAACAAAATTAGAAATGAAAATGGAGAGATCACAACAGACAACACTGAAATACAAAGGATCATAAGAGACTAACTACCAGCAGCCTTCTATTGCCAAAAATGGACAACTTGGATGAAATGGACACAAATTCTTAGAGAAAAGTATAACTTTCCAAAACTGAACAGGAAGAAATAAGAAGATCTTAACAGACCCATCACAAGCAAGGAAATCGAAACTTGTAATCAAAACCTTCAGCAAACAAAGCCCAGGACAAAAGCCCAGGACCAGATGGCTTCACAGCTGAATTCTACCAAAAAATTTAGAGAAGAGCTAACACCTATCTTACTCAAACTCTTCCAGAAAATTGCAGATGAAGGTAAGCTTCCAAACTCATTCTATGAGGCCACCATCACCCTAATTCCAAAACCAGACAAAGATGCCACAAAAAAAAGAAAACTACAGGCCAATATCACTGATGAACATAGATGGAAAAATCCTTAACAAAATTCTAGCAAACAGAATCCAACAACATATTAAAAAAATCATACACCACGATCAAGTGGGCTTTATCCCAGGAATGCAAGGATTCTTTAATATCCGCAAATCAATCAATGTAATACACCACATTAACAAATTGAAAGATAAAAACCATATGATTATCTCAATAGATGCAGAGAAAGCCTTTGACAAAATTCAACATCTTTTATGCATTTAAAACTCTCCAAAAAGCAGGAATAAGAAGGAACATTACCTTCAACATAATAAAAGCTATATATGGACCAAACCCACAGCAAGCATCACCCTCAATGTGAAAATTGAAAACATTTCCCTGAAATCAGGAACAAGACAAAGGGTGCCCTCTCACCACTACTGTTCAACATAGTTTGGAAGTTTTGGCCACAGCAATTCAGAGCAGAAAAGAATAAAAGGAACCAGATAGGAAAAAGAAGAAGTGGAAACTCTCACTGTTTGCAATGACTATGTCCTCTACATAGAACCCTAAAAGACTCTATGAAAATACTTAGAACATAATCAATTTGGGCAATATAGTAAAGTTGCAGGAGAAAAATTAAACACAGAAATCCCTTGCATTCCTATATACTAACAAGGAAAAAACAGAGAGAGAAATTAAGGAAACAATACCATTCACCATTGCAACAAAAAGAATAAAATACTTAGGAGTACATCTACCTAAAGAAACAAAAGACCTATACATAGAAAACTATAAAACACTGATGAAAGAAATCAAAGAAGACACAAACAGATGGAGAAACATACTGTGTTCATGGATTGGGAGAATCAATATTGTCAAAATGGCTATTCTACCCAAAGCAATCTATAGATTCAATGCAATCCCTATCAAGCTACCAACGGTATTTTTCACAGAACTAGAACAAATAATTTCACAATTTGTATGGAAATACAAAAAACCTCGAATAGCCAAAGTAATCTTGAGAAAGAAGAATGGAACTGGAGGAATCAACCTGCCTGACTTCAGACTCTACTACAAAGCCACCAGGTTCGATCAAGACAGTGTGGTACTGGCACAAAGACAGAAATATAGACCAATGAAACAGAATAGAAAGCCCAGAGATAAATCCACGAACCTATGGACACCTTATCTTTGACAAAGGAGGCAAGGATATACAATGGAAAAAAGACAACCTCTTTAACAAGTGGTGCTGGGAAAACTGGTCAACCACTTGTAAAAGAATGAAACTAGAACACTTTCTAACACCATACACAAAAATAAACTCAAAATGGATTAAAGATCTAAATGTAAGACCAGAAACTATAAAACTCCTAGAGGAGAACATAGGCAAAACACTCTCCGACAAAAATCACAGCAAGATCCTCTATGACCCACCTCCCAGAATATTGGAAATAAAAGCAAAACTAAACAAATGGGACCTAATGAAACTTAAAAGCTTTTGCACTACAAAGGAAACTATAAGTAAGGTGAAAAGACAGCCCTCAGATTGGGAGAAAATAATAGCAAATGAAGAAACAGACAAAGGATTAATCTCAAAAATATACAAGCAACTCCTGCAGCTCAATTCCAGAAAAATAAATGAACCAATCAAAAAATGGGCCAAAGAACTAAACAGACATTTCTCCAAAGAAGACATACAGATGGCTAACAAACACATGAAAAGATGCTCAACATCACTCATTATCAGAGAAATGCAAATCAAAACCACAATGAGGTACCATTTCACCCCAGTCAGAATGGCTTGCTATCCAAAAGCCTACAAGCAATAAATGCTGGAAGGCTTGGCAGAAAGGGAACCCTTCTTACATGTTGGTGGGAATGCAAACTAGTACAGCCACTATGTGAGAACAGTGTGGAGGATTCCTTAAAAAACTGGAAATAGAACTGCCATATGACCAGCAATACCACTTTCTGGGCATACACACTGAGGAAACCAGATTGAAAGAGACACATGCACCCCAATGTTCATCGCAGCACTGTTTATAATAGCCAGGACATGGGAGCAACCTAGATGCCCATCAGCAGATGAATGGATAAGGAAGCTGTGGTACATATACACCATGGAATTTTACTCAGCCGTCAAAAGGAATTCATTTGAACCAGTCCTAATGAGATGGATGAAACTGGAGCCCCTTATACAGAGTGAAGTAACCCAGAAAGATAAAGAACATTACAGCATACTAACACATATATATGGAATTTAGAAAGATGGTAACGATAACCCTATATGCAAAACAGAAAAGAGACACAGAAATACAGAACAGACTTTTGAACTCTGTGGGAGAAGGTGAGGGTGGGATGTTTCAAAAGAACAGCATGTATACTATCTATGGTGAAACAGATCACCAGCCCAGGTGGGATGCATGAGACAAGTGCTCCGGCCTGGTGCACTGGGAAGACCCAGAGGAATCGGGTGGAGAGGGAGGTGGGAGGGGGGATCGGGATGGGGAATAAGTGTAAATCTATGGCTGATTCATATCAATGTATGACAAAACCCACTGAAATGTTGTGAAGTAATTAGCGTCCAACTATTGAAAAAAATAAAAAAAAAAAAAATTAAGAGCTATGCATTATAGTATGCAAATTTTATTTAAATAAAATAATAAAAATTAAAAATAAAAATATCAAACTGAAAGGAGCTGTTAAAAGTAGATTAGTTGACTAGTATATTGGTGAAAGATTGAAGGCAGGGGGAGAAGCGGACAACAGAGGATGAGGTGGTTGGATGGCATCACCAACTCAATGGACATGAGTTTGGGTAAACTCTGAGAGTTGGTGATGGACAGGTAAGCCTGGTGTGTTGCAGTCCATGGTGTCGCAAAGAGTCAGACACGACTGAGCGACTGAACTGAACTGAAATGAATTGTAATATCTGAATATCTTGTAAGATAGATCTGAATTGAATACAGAGTCAAAAATGATAAAATATTAAAGAGAAGATAATACATGTGAAAAA
This sequence comes from Cervus canadensis, assembly GCF_019320065.1. Taxonomy (NCBI): domain Eukaryota; kingdom Metazoa; phylum Chordata; class Mammalia; order Artiodactyla; family Cervidae; genus Cervus; species Cervus canadensis. The sequence continues at coordinate 85,360,118 of NC_057419.1, forward strand.
ATGAGAAGGTTTAAAATATTTTTAATCAGAGACTCAAAAAAGCAGTTCTGAGAGAATGGATGAGGGTCCGTATTTGAAAACAGCACCACTGAAAATTTTCCAGAAATGATCAAATATATGAAGAATTAAAACTCCAAAAGAGTAGTGTGTTTTTATCTGTTTTGGTTATCACTGTATTATCAGAATGTAGAACTCTACCTGGCAAGGATTAGGTATATAATTAATGTTAATAAGTGTATGTTAAATAAATGAATATATCCTTAGAAATGAGGAGTCATGTATAATGAAAAATAACTATAACTCACTTAAAATTATTGTAGTGCAATTATAAAAGTGCAAAGATAAATAGAAGACCTTAAAAGCAGTCAAAGTGAAAGGAGAGATCACCTAAATGCAAAATACTATTATATAATATTCCTATAAGAATCTGAAGAAAAATTTCAAAAATACTAAAGTAATAGCCTGCAAGATTTCTCCCTGGTTAACATTCTCTAACAGAATGGATAGAATGTTTTCTTTTCTAATGCAATATATTTTTGGACACAGAATACATGGATCTATATAATACATTTTGGATAATGCACATATAAAAATGTACATTAACATCTCTCAGTTACAACACATTTTAAAAAGAATCATACATTAGAGAATGTCAATTGATAAATCTAAATATAGTTGGAGGAATGTCGGAGCATGTTTTGAGTAATAAGAGGGACCAAGTTATTACAAACAAAGCAACTGCTGCTTTTAAAAACCATTACTTATTTGATAAAAAGGAAGTGATATTTAAGGCATTTTACATATTAACATGACAGATTTTGATTCCTTAAATAAGTATTTCACTAATTTTATGCTTTGAAATAGATTTGCAATGCACTATAAAATTTATGATATTTAAGAATGGTTACCAGTTAACATCCTAAAGGTGATCAGTCTTGGGTGTTCATTGGAAGGACTGATGCTGAAGCTGAAACTCCAATACTTTGGCCACCTCATGAGAAGAGTTGACTCATTGGAAAAGACCCTGATGCTGGGAGGGATTGGGGGCAGGAGGAAAAGGGGATGACAGAAGATGAGACGGCTGGATGGCATCACTGACTCCATGGACATGAGTTTGAGTAAACTCCGGGAGTTGGTGATGGCCAGGGGGGCCTGGCGTGCTGCGATTCATGGGGTTGCAAAGAGTCGGACACGACTGAGTGACTGAACTGAACTGAACTGAACTGAACCAGTTAACATTTTTAAACAGAAATCTGATTTGCAAGATCAAGTCATGATATTAATGAGAAAATATTTATTTTTGAAAAAAAATATCAATGATATATACTTACAATGAAACAACATGATCAAGCTGAGTTAATATCAAGAAAGCAAATGACACCTGGAAAAAGGTGTTCAATTTCATTGTTAACCAAAAGATTTGTATTGCAATTACAATGTGGCCCTATTTTATACCCATTACTTGACAAGCATTAAAAAAGTGCTAGCAAAAATGTGGATCCATGCAGACTCACATAATCTGTTGGTAAGAATTTAAATGAGTAAATTTATTTTGAAAAACAATTGGTCATTATCTTCTAAAGCTGAACATTGACATTATATTCTACCCAGGAATTCTATTATAAAGTATTCATAATTAAAAAAAAATAAGCTAGGAGACATTTCCTAGATAGGATAACAGGAAAGTTTGAAGTCGTAAGAACACGGACTAACATAAATCTTGTAATAGTATGATGAATATGTACATATGTGTTGGTATATTTACCCTGTAAAACATTAGTCAATAGTAACAATTAATAAACTACAACTACAACCAAAAACTACTGGAAAGTTTTAGAGACATTATTTTTCATTTAAAAAGAAAAACACAGGAGAAAAATTCAATTATTTTGCATTTTTTAATAACATAAGAATGAGTGCAACTAAGTGATATCAGCAAGATAGTGGAACTAGGAAGATCCACATGTTCACTGTCCTGTGGATACACAAAGCAATCAACAATATACAGACCAGAGTAGCTTTGTGGGAACTCCAGAAACCAGTTAAGGAGCTTCAGCAACCCTGAAATCCCACCTTCTCCCAAAAAAACTACAATAAGGAATTTTTGTGCCTTTTATGCTTGTCCGTGCCTGAAACCATCCCTGACATAGTGCAGTATGGTTGGGAACAAGTCCTCCAATTCTTGATTCCTCCCTCAGGACTAAAGAAAAATACAACGGAGCTTCTTTGCAAATATCTGGTTTGTCTTGGAGCTGCCCAAAGGACTGGTTTCTGTTTCACCTGATATGGAGCATTTATGGAAACAGTGACCTAGTTTAAATATCAGGTTGGAAGCCACACACAAAAAAAATAGTGATGGGAAGACTGATGCAAGAGACTTGCAGGAAGACTATAGACCTTTAGGCATCTAGGGACAGAGTAGAGGGAGAGGAATACATAGAACATCTATGAACCAGAGAAAAAAACAAAGATGTCTCATAGGGGAAATGATGACTATAAAAACCATGTGTTTAAATGGGGAATTAAGCAATAGGTTACGTTCACAGGCCCAAGAATACATATCTCAAGAAAAGTCCAGAGGACACCTTGAAGCTTCGTGCAGGGTGATTGGTGAAGATGCTTCTTTATTGGGAAAGGTGGTTATTATTTCAAAAGCCCAATTTGAAAAAAGTTGACAAAGAATACAAAGAAATAGAAGATCAGAGCTCATTTCAGGAAACAAATTTAATTTCCAGAAATCAATGATAAGCAAGACAGGCCTTGAATTTGATGAAGATTTAAAGCAATGTTTCTTAAATATGCTCAAAAGGAAAGGAGAACTTTGACAGAAACCTAAAGCAAATCAGGAAAATGAGATATGAACAAAGTGTGAATATCAACAAAGAGATATGGCCTAAAAGAAAGAACAAAAAAAATCCTAAACATTAAAAAAAAAAAAAAGAAAAAACTCATTGGACTATTTCAACAGCAGACTTGAGCAAGCAGAAGAAATAATTCATAACATCTTACAGAAAATACTGAATGAACCTTTTGATCAACCCAATAGTATACTTGAAGACAGCCCATGCAGAATCACTGAGTTTGAGATACCAAAAAAAGTAATGAAGAAGAGTGAACAGTATAAGGGACTTATGGAAAACCATCACACAGAATACTATGCACTTTATGGGAGTTCCAGAAAAAAGACAAAGAAAAGAGCAGAGAGTTTATTTGAAAGCATATTGGTCAAAAATGTCCAAAGTTTGTGGACAAACATAGATACACAAATATAAGAAACTCAACAAACTCTAAATAGGAGAAAAACTCAAAGGACCCACACCAAGGCACACAATCAGTCCAAAGACAAAGATGAAGGCAGAATCTTGAAAGCAACAATTTTTTTTCACATATAAGAGATTCCCAATAATATAGAAGATTATTATTATTATTATTCTAATAACATAGAATAAGATCTATGTTAATGGGTATGAAATATTAAAAGATATATTTTGTGAATCAATAACAAAAAAGGGAAACAACTTAAAAAGAGCAGAAATGTTGTAAGCAATTGAAGTTAATGTCAGTTTAAAATAGATTGGACTGTTTTAACTTTAAGATGTTTTATGTAGTCTTCTTTGTAATCACAAAGAGAATATATAGATGAATATACACAAAAGGAAAAAAAATAAAGAAGAGAAACAAATGTTCCACTGTTTAAAAAGCAACAACAACAACAACTAAACACAAAGGAAGAGAATAAGGAAGAAAATGGTAGACAAAAACTCTATGGGGGGGGG
>NC_057419.1:85363927-85437588 GCF_019320065.1 Cervus canadensis
CTGATTACTGGCTAGATTGCTCTCTCCCATTTTGATTCCCCCTCTTCTCCTCCTGGTCACCTCTGTCTCCCTCCTCCCTTTTCTCTTCTCCATGTAACTCTGTGAACCTCTCTGGGTGTCCCTCACTGTGGAGAATCTTTTCACCACTAACCTAGATGTTTTATCACTGGTGCTGTATGGATGGAGAAGTCTTGAGGCTACTATAAGAATAAGACTGAAAGCCAGAGGCAGGAGGCTTAACTACAAAACTTGAGAACACCAAAAAACTCCTTACTCCAGGGAACATTAATCAGCAAGAGCTCATCCAAAAGCCTCCATACCTACACTGAAACCAAGTTCCACCAAGAGTCAAACAAGTTTCAGAGCAAGACATACCAAGCTAATTCTCCAACAACACAGGAACATAAACCTGAGCATTAAAATAAAGGCTGCCAAAAGTTACACCAAACACATAGACACCTCGAAACGCACTACTGGACACTTCATTGCACTCCAGAGAGAAGAGATGGAGCTCCACCTACCAGAACACCAACACAGGCTTCCCTAACCAGAAAGCCTTGACAAGTCACTCATCCAACCACACCCACAGGGAGGAACCTCCACAATAATCAGGAACACAAACTTTCAGCCTACAGAAAGGCCATCCCAAACACAGCAATCTAAACAAGATGAGAAGGCAGAGAAATATTCAGAAGGTAAAGGAACATGATAAATGCCCAACAAATCAAACAAAAGAGGAGAAGATAGGGAGTGTACCTGAAAAAGAATTCAGAATAATGATAGTAAAAATGATACAAAATCTTTAAAACAAAATGGAGTTACAGATAAATAGTCTGGAGACAGATTGAGAAGAAGCAAGAAATTTTAACAAGGACGTAGAAGAAATAAAAAGGAGTCAATCGACAATGAATAATGCAATACCTGAGATCAAAAGCACTCTGGAGGGAAGCAACAGTAGAACAGCTGAGGCAGAAGATAGGATAAGTGAGGTGGAAGGTAGAATGGTGGAAATAAATGAAGCAGAGAAGAAAAAAGAAAAACTGGAAATAGAACTGCAATATGACCCAGCAATCCCACTCCTGGGCATATACACAGAGGAAACCAGAATTGAAAGAGACACGTGTACCCCAGTGTTCATTGCAGCACTGTTTGCAATAGCTAGGACATGGAAGCAACCAAGATGTCCATTGGCAGATGACTGGATAAGAACACTGTGGTACATATACACAAAGTAATATTATTCAGCCATTAAAAATAATGCAGTTCTAATGAGGTGGATGAAACTGGAGCCTATTATAGAGATTGAAGTAAGTCAGAAAGAAAAACACCAATACAGTATACTAATGCATATATATGGAATTTAGATGGTAATGATGACCCTATATGTGAGGCAGCAAAAGAGACACAGATGTAAAGAACAGACTTTTGGAGTTTGTGGGAGAAGGCGAAGGTGGGATGATTTGAGAGAATAGCATTGAAACATGTATATTATCATATGTGAAACAGATCACCAGTCCAGGTTCGATGCATGAGGCAGGGTGCTCAGGGCTGGTGCGCTGGGATGACCCTGAAGGATGGCATGGGGATGGAGGCGGGAGGGTTTCAGGATGGGGAACACATGTATACCCAAGGTTGATTCATATCAATGTATGGCAAAACCACTACAATATTGTAAAGTAATTAGCCTCCAATTAAAATAAATAAATTTTTAAAAAGAAAAAAAATTCTATAAAAATATAGAAAACAGTTTAAAAAAGTAAGTATTTCTCTATCAGTAATTGTTTTATAATTAAAAATACATACAATGCAACACTTTGGTTGACAATGAAAGTAAAGGAAGATATTCCATGTCAAGAGTAAGCAAAAGAGGAGTGATTATCATAATATAACATAAAGTAGAGTTTGTGAAGGACACTATGTAGAAATTAAAGGGTCAATTCACTAAGAAGATATGTCAATTAAAATGTGTATGGTCCAAACAACAGAGCACCGAAATACATGAAGCCAAATATCGACAGTTCTGAAGAGAGAAACAAATAGCACTGCAATAATAGTAGAAGACTTCAATATCCTACATTCAGTTAGGATATATGAATACTCCAGAAAGCATATGAATGAAGAAATCAGGGACTTGAACAATCCTACACCAAATTGCATCAGTTTTCATTCTAATACCAAAGCAAGACATTGCCAAAGAATGCTCCAACTACCACACATTTTCACTCATCTCACACACTAGCAAAGTAATGTTCAAAATTCTCCGTGTGAGACTTCAACAGTACATGAACTGAGAACGCCAAGATTTTCAAGCTGGATTTAGCAAAGGCAGAGGAACCAGAGATTAAATTGTCAACATCCGTTGGATCATAGAACAAGCAAGAGAACTCCAGGAAAAACATCTAATTCTTTTTTCATTAATTACATTAAAGACTTTGACTCTGTGGATCACAACAAACTGTGGAAAATTCTTAAAGAGATGGGAATACCTGACCACCTTATCTGCCTCCTGAGAAATGTGTATGCAGGTCAAGAAGCAACAGTTAGAACCAGACATGGAACAGCAGACTGGTTCCAAATTGGGAAAGGCATACTTCAAGGCTGTATATTTTCACACTACTTAATTAACTTATATGCAGAGTACATCAGAAGAAATGTCAGACTGGATGAAGCAAAAGCTGCAATCAAGATTGCTGGGAGAAATAACAACCTCAGATATGAAGACAACACCACCCTTATGGCAAAAAGTGAAGAGGAACAAAAGAACCTCTTGAAGAGAGTGAAAGAGGAGAGTGAAAAAGCTGGCTTAAAACTCAGCTTTCAAAAAGCAAAGATCATGGCATCCAGTCCCAGCACTTCATGGCAAATAGATGGGGAAACAATGGAAACAGTGAGAAAATTTATTTTTCTGAGCTCCAAAATCACTGCAGATGGTGACTGAAGCCATGAAATTAAAAGATGTTTGCTCCTTGGAAGAGAAGCTATGACCAACCTAAACAGCACATTAAAAAGCAGAGAAATTACTTTACTGAAAAAGGTCTATATAGTCAAAGCTGTGGTTTTTCCAGTAGTCATGTATTCATGTGAGAGTTGGACTATAAAGAAAGGTGAGCACCGAAAATCGATGTTTTTGAACTGTGGTGTTGGATAAGACTCTTGAGAGTCCCTTGGACTGCAAGAAGATCAAACCAATCTATCCTAAAGAAAATCAGTCCTGAATATTCATTGGAAAGACTGATTCTGAAGCTGAAGGTCCAATACTTTGACTACCTGATGTGAAGAACTGACTCATTTGAAAAGACCCTGATGTTGGGAAAGATTGAAGGCAGGAGGAGAAGGGGATGACAGAGGATGTCATGATTGGATGGCACCATCGCCTCAATGGGCATGAGTTTGAGCAAGCTCTAGGTGTTGGTGATGGACAGAGAAGCCTAGTATGCTTCATATTCATGGGGTCACAAAGAATCAGACACTACTGAGTGACTGAACTGACTGACACCAGTTGGATATATTTAGTAACATATAAATATAGAACACTCTTCTCAGAAATAGCAAAATATGTATTTTTCTCAAGAGCTGATGGGACATTCTTCAGAATAGGCAGCATGTTAGTGGACAAAATAAGTCTTAACAAATTTTCAAAGATTGAAATCATACAAAATATTTTTCTGATCATGAAGGAATGAAATTAGAAATCAATAGTTGAAGGAAAAGGGGAAAATCCACAAACATGTGGAAGTCAAGCACCACACTCATAAATAAGCATTGAGCTAATGTGCTTAGTTGCCCAATCATGTCTGACTGTTTGTGACCCCATGGACTATATTCTTCCAGGTTCTTCTGTCCACAAAATTATCCAAGCAAGATTACTGGAGTGGGTAGCCATTTCCTACTCCAGGGGATCTTCCCGACCCAGAATCTCCTTAATTGCAGGTGAACTGTTTACCATCTGAGCCACCAGGGAAGTCAACAAGGCCTAAGAAAAATATCACCAGGAAGTTCAAAAATACCTTGAGAAAAATGAATGAAAACACAACGGATTGAAGCTTAAGAGGTGCAACAAAAGCAGTGCTAAGAAAGAATGTCACAGGTAAATACCTACATTAAAAAAGAAAAAATATCTCAAATAAATAAACTAGTTTTAAACCTTAACAGAGTGAAAAAAAGAAGAAAGAGTAAACCTAAATTTAACAGAAGGAAGGAAATAACAAAGATTAGAGCAGAGATTAATGAAAATTATTATAATAATAATAAAAAACAAAGCCAAGAGTTGATTCTTCAAAAAGTCAACAAAATTAACAAATGTTAGCTCTATTAACTTAGAGAAAACTCTTAAATTACTAAAATCAGAAATGAGAAGACATTCCAACTGTTTTTATAGAAATAAAAAGAATTCTAAGACAACAATATGAACAACTTTACAGTGACAAAATGGATAAGCTAGGTGAAATGCACACATTTCTAGAAATGCACAACTGACCAAGACTGAGTCATGAGCAAATTTGTTCTATATAGATCTATAACTCTCAAGGAGATTGAACTAAAAAACAAACAAATAAACAACAGCAACAACACCAAAAAATAAAACAAACAGATCTCCCAGAAAAGGAAAACACAGAGCCAGATGGCTTACTGGTGAATTCTACCAAATATTAAATGCATTAATAAAAATTCTTCAAAACTGTTCCAAAAATTGATGAGAAAGGAACATTTTCAACCACATTCTATGAGGCCAATATTACCCTGATGATAATAAAGTCAAATAAAGACATCTCAAGGAAAGAAACCATTGACCATCATTTCTGATGAATATTGATACAAATTTAAAAAGTACTAGAAAAAATTCAACAGTACATTAAAATGATTGTGCACTATTACCTAGTAGGATTTATTCTGGTTATGCAAGGAAGATTCAACATAGAAAATAAATCAATGGAATAAACCAGATTAGCAAAATAAAAGGGGAAAAAAACATAATCATCTCATTTGATGTAGGAAATAGCCTTTGACAAATTTCAACACTTTGTCACTATAAAGCATTCAGTGGCTATAAACAGAAGGACCTACCTTAACAACACAATAAAAGAATGTGTATGAAAAGTTCACAGTTAATACCATACTGAACAGTGAAAGACTTTTTTTTTTCCTCTGAGATCAGGAAAAAAACAGCCAAACAAATTGCCTGCCTTTATCATTTTGATTCAACAGAGTACTGGAATTACTAGCCAAGACAATTAAGAAAGAAACAGAAATAAAGGGCATCTAAATTGGAAAAGAAGAAATAAGATGATCTCTGTTTACAGATGACATGATCTTAAATATAGAAAATCTTAAAGATTCCACAAAAAGTTACCAACATGATAGAACTAATAAATAAATTCAGATAAGCTACAAGATGCAAAAATAAGACACAAAAATGAGTTGTGTCCTAAAAACTAACAATGAACTATGCAAAGTGAAATTAGGGGGAAAAAATTACATTTACAGTAGCATTAAAAACAAATTAGGAATAGACCTATCCAAGAGACAAAGCTATGGTTTTTCCAATAGTCATGTACAAATGTGATAGCTGAACCATAAAGAAGGCTGAACAATCATCCTCTACAGCTTCCTTCTCCTTTTACCTTCAACCTTTCCTAGCATCAAGGTCTTCTCAAGTGAGTTGGCTCTTTGTATCATGTGGCCAAAATATTGGAACTTCAGCATTAGTCCTCCCAATGAATATTCAGGATTGATCATCTTTAGGATTGACTGGTTTGAACTTCTTGCTGTCCAATGGACTCTGAATACTTTTCTACAACACCACAATTCAAAAATAGCAATTCTTTGGCACTCAGCCTTCGTTATGTCCCAACTCACACATCTGTACATGATTATAGGACAAATCATAGCTTTGACTATATGCGCATTTGTCAGCAAAGTGATGTCTCTGCTTTTTAATATGCTGTCTAGGTTTGTCATAATTTTCTTTCCAAGGAGCAAGCATATTTAATTTCATGGCTGCAGTCATTGTCTGCAGTGATTTTGGAGCCCAAGAAAATAAAATCTGCCCCTGCTTCCAATTTTTCCCTTTCTATTTACCATGAAGTCATGGAACTGGATGCCATGAACTTAGTTTTTTTGAATCATGAGTTTCAAGCCAGTATTTTTTTTTTTTTTCACTCTTCTCTTTCACCCTCATCAAGAGGCTCTTTAGTTCCTCTTTGCTTTCTGCCATTAGAGTTGTATCTTCTGCATACCTGAGGTTGTTGATATTTCTCCCCACAACTTGGATTCCAGCTTGTGATATATTGAGCCTGGCATTTTACATAATGTACTCTGCATATGAGTTAGATAAGCAGGGTAACAATATACAGCTTTGTCCTGTTTCTTCCCCAATTTGGAACCAGTCAGTTGTTTTATGTCTGATTCTAACTGTTGCTTCTTGAGCTGAATAAATGTTACTCATGGAACAAGTAAGGTGGTCTAGTACTCTCATCTGTTTAAGAATTTTCCACAGATTTTGTGATCCACACAGTCAAACACTTTAGTGTAGTCAATGAAGCAAAAGTAGATGTTTTTCTGGAATTATCTTGCTTTTTATATAATCCAATGGATTTTGGCAACTTGATTTCTGGTTCCTCTGCCTTTTCTAAATTCAAGTTGTACGACTGGAAGTTCTCGGTTCATATACTGTGGAAGCCTAGCTTGAAGGATTTTGAGGATTACCTTGCTGGCATGCAGAATGAGTGCAATTGTGCTGTAGTTGGAACATTCTTTGGCATTGCCCTTCTTTGTTATTGAAGTGAAAGCTGACCTTTTCTTGTCCTGTGGCCACTGCTGAGTTTTCCAAATTTGCTGACATAGTGAGTGTAACACTTTAGCAGCTTCATCTTTTAGATTTTAAATAGCTCAGCTGGAATTATATCACTCCCACTAGCATTGTTCTTAATAATGTTTCCTAAGGCCCACTTGACTTCACACTCCAAGATATCTGACTCTAGTTAAGTGACCACACCATCATGTTTATCTGGGTCATTAACACCTTCTTTATATAGTTCTTCTGTGTATTCTTGCTACCTCTTCTTAATCTCTTCTGCATTCTAACCACTTAGGTTCTTTATTACTCACATCCTTGCATGAAACATTCCCTTGATATCTCCAATTTTCTTGAAGAGATCTCTAGTCTTTCCCATTCTATTGTTTCCCCCTATTTCTTTGCACTGTTCATATGAGAAGGCCTTTTTATCTATTTTTTTGTGCTGTTCATATAAGAAGGCCTTCTTATCTCTCCTTGCTATTCTCTGGAGCTCTACATTCTGCTGGTTATGTCCTTCCCTTTCTCCCTTGTTTTTTACTTCCCTTCTTTCTTCAGCTATTTGTAAAGGCTCCTCAGACAATCACTTTGCCTTCTTGCATTTCTTATTCTTTGGGATGATTTTGTTCAATTCCTCCTATACAATGTTACCAACCTTTGTCCACAGTTCTTCACTCACTCTGTCTACCAGATCTAATCCCTTGAATCTATTTGTCACACCCACTGTATAATCATAAAGCATTTGATTTAGGTCATATCTGAATGGCCTAGTGGTTTTCCTGACTTTCTCTAATTTAATCCTGAATTTTACAATAAAGAGTTCATGTTCTGAGACACAGTCAGTTCTAGGTCTTGTTTTTGCTGACTGTATAGAGCTTCTCAATCTTTGACAGCAAAGAACATAATCAATCTGAATTTGGTATTGATCATCTGGTGATGTCGATGTGTAGAATTGTCTCTTTGGTTGCTGGAAAAAGGTATTTGCTATGACAAGGGTGTTCTCTTGACAAAACTCTGTGAGCCTTTGTACTCCAAGGCCAAACTTGCCTGTTGCTCCAGGTATCTCTTGACTTCCTACATTTGCATTCCAATCCCCTATGGTGAAAAGGATTTTTTTTTTTCTTTTTTGGTGTTAGTTCTAGAAGGTCTTGTAGGTCTTCACAGAACCAGTCAACTTCAGTTTCTTCATCATTAGTTCTTGGGACATAGACCTGGACAGCTGTAATACTGAATGGTTTGCCTTGGAAACAAACCAATTTCATTTTGCTATTTTTGAGGTTGCACATATTTTGTACTACATTTTGTACTACATTTTGAATTCTTGATGACTATGAGGTCTACTCCATTTCTTCTAAGGGCTTCTTGCCCATAGCACTAGATAAAATGGTCATCTGAATTAAATTTGTGTGGTCTCATCCGCTTTAGTTCACTGATTTCTAAGATGTTTCAATTCAATATTGCTGTATCCTGTTTGACCACGTCCAATTCACCTTGATTCTTGGACTTAACATTCCAGGTTCCTGTGCAATATTGTTCTTTACAGCATCAGACTTCATTTTTACCACCAGACACACCCACAACTTAATGTTGTTTCCTCTTAGGCCCAGCCACTTAATTCTCTCTGGAACTCTTCAACTTCTTCTTCTTTCAACTCTTCCCCAGTAGCATATTGGACATCTCTGACCTAGGCGGCTCATCTTCCAGTATTATATATTTTTACCTTTTCATATTGCTCATGGAGTTCTCCAGGCAAGAATACTGAAATGTGTTGCCATTTTCTCCTCCATTTTGTCAGAACTCTTCACTCTGACCTGCCTGTCTTGAGTGGCCCTGCACAGCATGGCTCATAGCTTCATTGAGTTATGCACATCCCTTCACCATTACAAGGTTGTGATCCATGAAGGGGATTCTATTTATATTAGATACCTAAAGTAGTCATATTTATAGACACAAAGTAGAAAAGTTGTCACCAGGGCATAGGAAGAGGAGACTGTGCAAAATAGTGTTTAATGTGTACAGAGTTTCAGTTTTGCAAGATGAATAGAGTTCTGGAGATGGATAATGGTGATGGTTGCACAACAATGTGAATGTATTCAGAAGTATTGCATTGTGCACTTAAATAATGATTTAGATGATAATTTTAATGTTATATGTTTTACAAAAATTAAAAATAAAAGCAATAATACAAAAAAGCACAAGCAAACAATACATTGAATTATGTTAAATATTTTTTAAAGACAATGATAAATTACTTAAAATGTTCTATGAAATGAAGGCATTGATATGCACCAATTGATATGCAATTTTATTTGTAAAAAGGAAAACACATAGATAAGGGAAAAAGAACAGGAAGGTACATTGATGTTGAGAATGTTTTCTACCCTAAATTGAGTATTTTATAAAATACCCTTGTTATGCTTATTTGTTTGTATATATCAGATATTACAATAAGAAACATCTTTAAAAGTAGCTCATTATGGAAAGTCAAATTAAAATCAAATGAGGTACAACTGCACATCTAATAGCATGAAAAAAAAAAAAAAAAAAAGATCTGACAGCACCTACTGCTGACAATGGCACAAAGACACACAGAAATTGTAACTTTACATATTTCTAGTGGGAAGGCAAAGTAATAGCCATTCCAGAATATAGTTTGGCCATTTTCGATAAAGGCAGACATGCATTAACTTTATGCCCCCACAATATGATTCTTAGGGAATTTACACAAGGGAAATCAAAATATATTCACACAAGAAAGTGATGCAATGATTTTCTAGCATGTTTTTTGTTGTTCAGTTGCTAAGGTGTATCCAACTCTGCAACTCCATGGACTGCAGCACACTAGGCTTCCCTGTCCTTCATCATCTCCTGGAGTTTGCTCAAACTCATGTCCATTAAGTCAGTGATGCCATCCAACAGTCTGATTCTCTATCACCCCCTTTCCTCCTGCCCTCAGTCCTTCCCTGCATCAGGGTCTTTTCCAATGTACTGACTTTTTGCATTAGGTGGCCAAAGTATTGGAGCTTCAGCTTCAGCATCAGTCCTTCCAATGAATATTCAGAGTTCATTTCCTTTAGACTTGACTGGTTTGATCTGCGTGCTTTGCATGGGACTGTCAAAAGTCTTCTATAGCACCACAGTTTGAAACCATCAATTATTTGGTCCTTAACCTTCTTTTTGGTCCAGTTCTCTCACATCTGTACATGACTACTGGAAAAACTATAGCTTTGACTATACAGAACTTTGTTGGCAAAGTGATGTCTCTATTTTTTAATATGCTGTATAAGTTTGTCATAGCTTTTCTTCCTTGGAGCAAGTATCTTTTAATTTCCTGGCTGAAGAAACTGTCCACAGAAATTCTGGAGCCTAAGAAAACAAAATTTATCATTGCTTCCATTTTATCCCCATCTATTCACCAAGAAGTGATGAGACCAGATGTCATGATCTTAGTTTTGAATGCTGAGTTTCAAACCAGCTTTTCACTCTCTGCTTTCAGCTTCATCAAGAAGCTCTTTAGTTCCTCTTTGCTTTCTGCCACTAGGGTGTTGTCATCTGCATATATGAGGTTATTGGTATGTCTGCCCACAATCTCAATTCCAGCTTCTGATTCATTGAGTCTGGCATTTCACATGATGTACTCTGCATCTAAGTTAAATAAGCAGGGTGACAATATGCAGCCTACACCTTTGACATACTTCTTTCTCATTTTTGAACCAATCCGTTGTTCCATAGCTGGTTCTAACTGTTGTTTCTTGACCTTTATACAGGTTTCTTAGGAGGCAGGTAAAGTGACCTGGTATCACCATCTCTTGAAGGATTTTTCACAGTTTATTGTGACCCACACAGTCAGAGGCTTTAGCATAGTCAATTAAGCAGAGGTATATGATTTCCTGGAATTTTCTTGATTTTTCTGTGATCCAAGGAAGGTTGGCAACTTGATCTCTGTTTCTTCTGCCTTTTCCATATCCAGCTTGAACATCTGGAAGTTCTCAGTTCATATACTTTTGAAGCCTAGCTTTAAGGATTTTGAGTATTAGCTTGCTAGCATGTGAGATTAATACTATTGTCCAGTAGTTTGAGTATTCTTTGAGATCCCTTTTCTTTGAGATTAGAATGAAAACTGACCTTTTCTAGTCTTGCGGTAGCCATTGAGTATTCAAAATTTGCTGGCATATTGAGTGCAACATTTTAATAGAATTACCTTTTAGAATTTAAAATAATTCAGCTGGAATTCTACTATCTCTATTGGCTTTGTTCATAATAATGCTTCCTAAGATACACTTGATTTCACAGATCAGGATATCTAACTCTAGGTGACTAACCATACTATCATGGTTTTCTAAGTCATTCAGTCAGTTCAGTTCAGTTCAGCCACTCAGTCATGTCTGACTCTTTGGGACCCCATGAAGTGCAACAGGCCAGGCCTCCCTGTCCATCACCAAATGCCTAAGTCTACACAAACCCGTGTCCACTGAGTCGGTGATGCCATCCAGCCATCTCATCCTCTGTCATCCCCTTCTCCTCCTGCCCCCAATCCCTCCCAGCATCAGGGTCTTTTCCAATGAGTCAGCTCTTCACATCAGGTAGCCAAAGTATTGGAGTTTCAGCTTCAGAATCAGTCCTTCCAATGAACACCCAGGACTCATCTCCTTTAGGATGAACTGGTTGGATCTCCTTGCAGTCCAAGGGACTCCCAAGAGTCTCCTCCAACACCACAGTTCAAAAGCATCAATTCTTCAGTGCTCAGCTTTCTTTATAGTCCAACTCTCACATCCATACATGACCACTGGAAAATCCATAGCCTTGACTAGACAGAATTTGTTGGCAAAGTAATGTCTCTGCTTTTCAATATGCGGTCTACGTTAGTCATAACTTTCCCTCCAAGGAGTAAGTGTCTTAATTTCATGGCTGCAGTCACCATCTGCAGTGATTTTGGAGCCCAGAAAAATAAAGTCAGCCACTATTTCCACTGTTTCCTCATCTATTTGCCATGAAGTGATGGGACCGGATGCCATGATCTTAGTTTTCTGAAGGTTGAGCTTTAAGCCAACATTTTCACTCTCCTCTTTCACTTTCATCAAGAGGCTTTTTTGTTCCTCTTCACTTTCTGCCATAAGGGTGGTGTCATCTGCCTATCTGAGGTTATTGATATTTCTCCCGGCAATCTTGATTCCAGCTTGTGCTTCCTCCAGCCCAGTGTTTCTCATGATGTACTCTGCATATAAGTTGAATAAGCAGGGTGACAATATACAGCCTTGACGTACTCCTTTTCCTATTTGGAACCAGTCTGTTGTTCCATGTCCAGTTCTAACTGTTGCATCCTGATGTACCTATAGGTTTCTCAAGAGGCAGGTCAGGTGGTCTGGTATTCCCATCTCCTTCAGAATTTTCCACAGTTTATTGTGATCCACACAGTCAATGGCTTTGTGATAGTCAATAAAGCAGAGTTGGCAAATTTGATCTCTGGTTCCTTTGTTTTTTCTAAAACCAACTTGAACATCTGGAAGTTCATGATTCATGTATTGCTGAAGCCTGGCTTGGAGAAATTTAAGCATTACTTTACTAGCATGTGAGGTGAGCGCACTTGTGTGGTAGTTTGAGCATTCTTTGGCATTGCCTTTCTTTGGGATTGGAATAAAAACTGACCTTTTCCAATCCTGTGGCCACTGCTGAGTTTTCCAAATTTGATGACATATTGAGTGCAGCACTTTCACAGCATCACCTTTCAGGATGTGAAATAGCTCAACTGGAATTCCATCACCTCCACCAGTTTTGTTTGTAGTTATGCTTCCTAAGGCCCACTTGACTTCACATTCCAAAATGTCTGGCTCTAGGTGAGTGATCACAACATCGTGATTATCTGGTTCGTGAGTCATTAACACTTTTTTTTTTTTTTTTGTATAGTTCCTCTGTGTATTCTTGCCACTTCCTCTTGATCTCTAGTGCTTCTGTTAGGTCCTTGCCATTTCTGTCCTGTATTGTGCCCATCTTTGCGTGAAATATTCCCTTGGTATCAGCTTTATCACATAGCTATCAGGAATTAAATGCAACTCGACGTAGGACAATTGTGAATTATTGGTTCACAAATCAATATGGAAAAAGAAGTAAACTAATCTCAAAAAACTGTCTATAAAGGTATAGCAGATATTAACATAACAATGTAAAGTAACTATACTTGAATAAAAAGCAAAACAAAACAGAAAGTCATAGTTACCTATGGTTTGGTTTCATTTTTATGTTTTCAGGGTAAGATAACACTAGAGAGAGAACAAGTTAGAGGTTACCATGAGTTAGGGGTGGGAGAAGGCAGTGTTTGATTACAAAGTAACAGCAAAATAAATTTTTTCAAGGGAAGGAACTGCTGCATACTTTGATTGTTGTGTTTATTACATGACTCTAAGGATTTTTTAAAAGCATGTAACTATAGACCTAAAAAATGAATTTTACTATATGTAAATAAAATATAAATAAAACAAAAACGGGGATTAAAGTCATGTATTACCCAAAAAAAAAAAGAAAGTTGTGAAATGGAAAAAAAAAATTAATGGTGATTTAGTTAACATATCAGCCACAGCTAAAGAGAAATTCACAAAATGAAAGGCAACTTTGAGAAAACTACCCATAATGTAAGACAGAGAAATTAAAAGACCAGTTAATAAAAGAGAATATAATAAGTAGGCCTAATACTTATATAATAGCTTAAGAAAGAAAGAATGACTAAGGTTTAAAGATATAACAGCTGAGAACTTTTAAAGATTTGATGATGGACATAAAACTTGTGAATACAAAGGCCTAAAATTTCTTAGCAGGAGAAAAAAAATTAAAAACCATATCATGTGATGCCTCAGTGATATTATAGAACATCAGAGAAAAAGGGAAATCATAGATGTAAATGTGGATAAAAGACAGATTGTCCACACAGGAAAATCAAAGTGAGAAGAAACTTTTCAGCTGCAGCAGTAGAGTCTACACAAAAATAAAATCATATCTCTAAGAAAAATGACTATGGACAAAGCTAGAGAAGGTGAAGAAATTCCACTTAAGCTGTTTCAAACCCTAAAAGATGATGCTGTTAAAGTGTTGCACTCAATATACCAGGAAATTTAGAAAACTCAGCAGTGACCACAGGACTGCGAAAGTTCAGTGTTCATTGCAACCCAAAAGGAAAGCAATGCTGAAGAAAGTTTAAACTACCACACATTTGCACTCATCTCACATGCTAGCAAAGTGATGCTCAAAGTTCTCCAAGTCAGGCTTCAATAGTATGTGAACTGTGAAAGCCCAAATGTTCAAGTTGGATTTAGCAAAGGCAGAGGAACCAGAGATCAAATTGCCAACATCCGTTGGATCATAAAAAAAGCAAGAGAGTTCCAGAAAAACATCTACTCCTGCTTTATTGATTACACCAAAGCTTTTGACTGTGTAGATCACAACAAACTGGAAAATTCTTCAAGAGATAGGAATATCAGACCACCTGACCTGCCTCCTGAGAAATCTGTATGCAGATCAAAAGCAACAGTTAGAACCAGACATGGAACAACAGACTGGTTACAATTTGGGAAAGGACTACATCAAGGGTGTATATTGTCACCCTACTTATTTAGCTTATACGCAGAGTACAACATGCAAAATGTCGGGCTGGATGAAGCACAAGCTGGAATCAAGATTGCTGGGAGAAATGTCAATAACCTCAGATACGCAGATGGCACTAGCCTTATGGCAGAAAGCAAAGGAGAGTTAAAGTTCCTCTTGATGAAAGTGAAAGAGGAGAGTGAAAATGTTGGTGTAAAACTCAACATTCAAAAAACCAAATTCTTGGCAATCAGTCCATCACTTCATGGCAAATGGATGGGGAAACAATGGAAACAGTGACAGACTTTATTTTCTTGGGCTCCAAGATCCCTGCAGACAGTGACTGCAGCCATGAAATTAAAACGCTTGCTCCTTGGAAGAAAAGCTATGACCAACCTAGACAGCATATTAAAAAGCAGAAACATTATTTTGCCAACAAAAGTCCATCCAGTCAAAGCTATGATTTTTCCAGTAGTCATGTATGGATGTGAGAGTTGGATAATTAAGAAGACTGAAAAAAAAAAAAAAACTGAAAAAAAAAAAAAGAAGACTGAGCACTGAAGGATTGATTCTTTTGAACTGTATATTCTGAATATATTCTGAATATCCTGAATATTCATTAGGAGGACTGATGCTAAAGCTCCAATACTTTGGCCACCCGATGTGAAGAACTCACTCATTGGAAAAGACCCTGATGCTGGGAAAGATTGAGGGCAGGAGGAGAAGGGGATGACAGAGGATGAGATGGTTGAATGTTGTCACTGACTTGATCTACATGAGTTTGAGCAAGCTCTGGGAGTTGTTGATGGGCAGGGAAGCCTACGTGCTGCAGTCCATGGGGTTAGAAAGAGTCGGACATGACTGAGTGACTGAACTCAACTGAACTGAACAAGAAAAATAAGTTTCAGTTAGAATTCTAAGCCTAACTAAACAATAACTGAGAGTTTGCTGCTCATGGACATTCAGTTAACGACCTACTGACAAATATACCTCAGGAATAGGGAAGTTAGATTCAGAAGGAATAAGAAAGATGAAAGGGAATGTTGACCACACAAAAAAGTAAATATTGTTGGCCCATGTAAATAACAGTTCACTGAAATAAACAAAAAGAAGTAGTAATTTTGTAGAGTGGTCATATATAAAATAAATATACTTTTATAATAACCTGTAATGTGAATGGAAATGATGATCAGAGGTAAATATTTTTAAGGGCCTACTGCTTTTTACCTCTATTCTCTCTGCCTAGTTTTTTTTTTTTGGGGGGGGGGTGGGGACTACTGAGGTTTACAGTTTATGTGGATGTAGTTTTGTCCTTGAAGTTCATAAACCTCAGACTGTGTTAATGTTAAAAATGATTCTGTTACTCAGCATAAAGAACTTTGCAGAGGAACCAGAGTTTACAGTACTGGTTTCCTCAAGGCCAATACAGAATATCTTCCAGTTCTTAAAAGGTAAAGAGTTTGTAGGACTGAATTGGATACTTATAAAACTATTTTACATAAATCCAGGAGACATATAGTATTGTCAAATTATAAAGTGGATAATTTTAGTAGGAAGGAAGTCCCCCAGGATATAGAAGAGTCCGGAGTTTTGTACCCAACACTGAGTCACTGAGAAAACAGTAAAGAAGGAGCTTATGCTAAATGATGGATGCTCTTCAAATACAGTTTATTCAAATGTTCCTCAAAGTGTTGCCCACAGTCTAGTCAAATCAGAATAAGTTTCAGAATCACTTGCTAAAGTCCCATCCCAAGCTATCTTGTTAAAGTTTTAAAGTTCTCTTATGTTTGTAAAGCTAAAAGGATGTGTCCACTTTTGAGAGAACATTAAAAATGCTAATCTCTGAGGGACAATTCCAACTTGGATAATCTCTGTGGTAATAGTGAAATAGGTATAGGAGAAATGGTGATGAACTATCATTAAATCAATAGTGAGACAAAACTGTATGTGTCATGCAATCACAATGACAATGTGGACAGGAGAGATGAAGTGGAATACATTCAGTGATAGGAACACTAGGATATTTTCAGTCACAGAAAAGGCAACTGTTAGACAAAATGATGAAAAATGATAGCAAAAGTTGAGAAATAACAGGGAACATAATTACTTCAGAGTTCAGAATCATACTGGATTTCAGAATAACTCCATCTTCTGGCCAAGCCACTACTTATCCAAAGTATGAGGCACCTGGAGGAGCAAGAATAGTGTGTGTGATGTATGCATTTCTATGAAGCAATAATTTAATTTGGATCAATGGGTTTTTAGCATTTGGAAGATTTTCAATTCATATTCATAAAATTCATCTACAAGTGTATGGTGGAACTTGTTGTAATTCTTATTGTGTGTCTGTATTACCATGCTCTCACAGGTATAACATCCACTACTGTCTTTCTCATAACAAAACTCGGCCCCATTAGTTAAGGGCAGTTAACTATGAAGACAAATTTAAGAAATCTCTTTAAAAGGATAGTATAAATGATAATGGTACTCACAGGAAAATGAGTAAATCTCATAGGATGCATCCCTTTCCAATATCAATGTCTTCTTTATTTTCTGTCAACTTTCTAGGTAGAGCAAGATGTTATAAAATTTACAATTGAAATACTTTATCATGCTAATATAATCAGTCCATTTATTTTGCTAACAAACTTGGGAAATCATCAAATATGCAAATTATGTAGAACTCAGCAAAATTCCCACCTTCCTTGCCAATAATCTGCATGCAAAATCGTTCAGTGTATTTTTACAGATTATCTATATTTACCTATAAATAATCTAAAAAATAAAATTTAGCTAATTTTTGTTCATGTCAATAATCTTTAATTTCCATGATCTTACTTTCAGTTTCACAACTCTTAATGATACATTTGTCATTATTTCTTTCTTTTTTTTTTCTCCCAAATGGGTCAATATAAACACATTAGAAAATTTTAAGTATATAGTTTTATGTTTAATATTTCCAGCTTGAAAAATTGCTTCATAAAATTGCTTTATTGTTTTTGTCAAACAGACAAATATAGATGGATGGAAAACTCATTTTAATTTTTGTTTAAGGTACAATAAAAATACTACCACACATATTTGCATGTTACTGGAAGCTTTATTTATAGTAGCTTTTATTACTTATCTAGGATGATTTGTATACTTGCATATTTTAAGACAACAAAGTATGGGAAAACATTTGCTTAGGGCTCCAATGTGAACCACTGAAAATTCTATGAAATTCATCTAGTAATATGTATTAAAAAAATAATGAACTAACTTACAAATCTGATAACTGTGGGACATATAGATTCTTAAACATTTTTCTCATGCGATTGGTAAGGATGAAGCAGATATTTCAGGTTTCAACTTTCTAGATATTTAGACTCTGAGATGAAAAAGAAATATACTATACCCTAGACATGCTGGATAAATTGCATTGCTCAAATATGTTTGCATATAACTGATTTGGACAAGTGAGAAAGTTAATTTTTCACATTTACTTGACATTTCCAATGTAATTAGATAATTTATCTTGGTATAAATATGCTTCAATTTTAACTGCATTGTACATAATAATTTTTGAAGAAAAGATCTAATGCTATCATTAAAAAATTAGAAGAAAATAAAAATTGGTACACTTCCCCATCAAACCTCCAGGTGATAACACAGATTATGGGTCCCAGGACCCTTCTGGCAAAGAACTCTTCCACAGGAAGGGCTGGTGAATCATAAAGCTGAAGCCAAGTCTGAGTCCTAAGTCTCAGAGTTGCAAACAAAGGACGAACACCAAACCAATAAATCTGATTTATGCAGGGGACTTTCAAGACAGCTGAGGAGTAAGATGGGAAGAGCCTCCCCATATATACATCAAAAATACATCTGCATGTGGAACAACTCCTACAGAACACCTTCTGAATGCTGGCAGGAGACTTTAGACTTCCAAAACGACAAGCCAATTCCCTCAGAATGAGGTAGGGCAAAAGATGAAGATAAAAAAAAAAGAGAGAGAGAGAAAAAAGATATGTGAATGGAAATGTGTGCCCCAGGAGGGAGACATGAAGGCCGAAATGTCTCTGCACACTCTCAGAAAGATTGCATGAGAGCTATATCAATTCAACAAAATAACCCAGAACTTCAAGTTCCATATTTAATTACAGACTAAACAAATCACTAATTCATATCTTCATGAATTGCAATAAAAATATAAAATTTTCAGTTCTGTTTTAGGTGTGTGATGATGAAGAAAATTAAACTCTGATCATTATTATTAATTGTGGCTTAGGACTTTAACATTTCCAAGATTATTGGCCACATGGAAGTGAGAGGTGAGAGGAAAGCTCAAAGATATTACCATCTCTTCTAAATAATATCTGAAGAGTAACTGAAAAAAGATGGTTATTACCAATTTGCCACCAAAGAAGAAAGTAATTCTGTCTACACAAATCTGTATTTGGTTTTTCTTTCAATTAAAACACTTGTACTTCAACTTAAGATAATATGAAGTCTGAACATTCAGAACAGTTCTTTCTATCAATGAATTTGTAAGCCACTCTCAGGATTATCCAATAAAATGTATCTTTTCTGCTGACATAAAAAAAAATGTTATCCTGGAGAATTTAATTACATCTTAGATCATAATAAGCCTCAAGTTTATGACCTGACATAAAACAGTGGCCATGAGTGTAAGTATAGCATGTTCAAAGTTACTTTTTATATCTTCTTTGGTACCAAGTTAATCAAGAAATATTAAATAAGTGGATGAATAGTTACTAAGTCCCATCTATCCATCAGTCAGTTCCAGTAGTTCTCAAATTTTATCGCTGGACCATTTCAACTGGACAAAAGGGTATATCTACACAGTTCTTATGTTATCACTCTATTTCTTTAATAACATAAAATTTACCACTTTAATCATTTTTAGGTATACAGTTCAGTGGCATTAAGTCCATTTACATTGTTCTACAGTCATGACCACCTACCATCTCCAGAAATTTTCATCACTCACAAATTTACACTCTGTACCCATAAAAATCCTCACCTTTTCACCTCTATCTGGCCCTTGGTAACCACCATTCTATTTCCTGTTTCTATGAGTTTGAATATTCTAAATATCCCATATAATTTGAATGGAACAATATTTAACATTTGCATTTTATTTATGTCACTTAGCATACCAATAAGCTTCAAACTTCATCTGTGTTGTAGCATATACATATACACATACATATATATATCCATTCATTTTTGAGGCCAAAAAATATTCCTTTCCATGTATATACCAGATTTAGTTTGTCTATTCATTTGTTGATGGACACTGTTTCTACATTTTGACTATTGTGAATAGTAATGTCATGAATATTGTTGTACAGATATCTATTCTCATGCTTGCTTTCATTTTTTTTTGAAAATTCCTTCTATGCATATTTTTAAGAGTTTTAATCATAAATGGGTGATGAATTTTGTCAAAGGCATTTTCTGCATCTATTGAGATTATCATATGATTTTTATCTTTCAATTTGTTAATATGGTATATCACATTGATTGATCTGTGTATATTGAAGAATCCTTGCATCCCTGGAATAAAGCAAAGTTGATCATGGTGCATACGCTTTTAAATGTGTTGTTGAATTACATTTGCTAGAAATGTGTTGAGGATTTTTGCATTTATGTTCATCAGTGATAATGGACTGAGGTTTTCTTTTTGTGTGTTGTTTTTGTCTGATTTTGGTATCAGGATGATGGTGACCTCATAGAATGAGTTTGGAAGTGTTCTTTCCTCTGCAATTTTTTGAAATACTTGTAGGATAAGTATTAGCTCTTCTGTAAATGGTTGATAGAATTCACCTGTGAATTCTTCGGCACTCAGCTTTCTTCACAGTCCAACTCTCACATCCATACATGACCACTGGAAAAACCATAGCTTTGACTAGACGGACCTTTGTTAGCAAAGCAATGTCTCTGCTTTTTAATATGCTATCCAGGTTGGTCATAGCTTTCCTTCCAAGGAGTAAGCGTCTTTTAATTTCATGGCTGCAATCACCATCTGCAGTGATTTTAGAGCCCAAAAAATTAAAGTCTGACACTGTTTCCACAGTTTCCCCATCTATTTGCCATGAAGTGATGGGACCAGATGCCATGATCTTAGTTTTCTGAATGCTGAGCTTTAAGCCAACTTTTTCAGTCTCCTCTTTCACTTTCATCAAGAGGTTTTTTTTTGTTCCTCTTCATTTTCTGCCATAAGGTTGATGTCATCTGCATATCTGAGGTTATTGATATGTCTCCTGGCAATCTTGATTCCAGCTTGTGCTTCTTCCAGCCCAGTGTTTCTCATGATGTACTTTATTATTCAGCAATAAAAGTCAGTGAAATACTTCTACGTGCTACAATTCATATGAACCTTACTTAAAAACAATATATTAAGGGGATGAAGCCAGCCACAAAAGTCCACACATAGTTATTCCATTTATATTGAATCCACAATAGGCAAATTCATAGAGACATAGAGCATTAATGGGTCCCTTAGGCTAGGGTTAAGTGGGGACAATTGCAGGAAGATAGTTAAAGTTTATAGTGTTCTTTGAGCAATATTGAAAATATTCCAAAATTGATTGTGATGATTGTTGCACAACTCTGTGAATATACTAAAAGTAATTAAATCATATACTTAAATTGTGTTATATGTGAATTATATCGTAATAAAACTGTTACCAAAACATCAAATTGAAGAATATAAAATCATATCAGAAAAAGTCAGAAAGTGCCATGTTTTTAGAAAGGAAGTAAATGCTATGAAAATATTCTGACAAAATTAATTTATGAATTTAATGCAGTTTCATTTAGAAGACAAATGTTTGGGGCTGGAATTTTTTTAATTGGCTAAAATAATTTAAATGATTATATAAAATAATAAATGTGTGACCATCAGAGGTCTGTTTAATTAAAGCTAAGATTTTTCCAGTAGTCATGTGCAGACTTCTTGGGCTTCCCTGATGGCTCAGATGGTAAAGAATTTGCCTCCAATGAAGAAGACCAGGGTTCGATCCCTGGATTAGGAATATCCCCTGAAGAAGGGAATGGCATCCCACTCAAATATTCTTGCCTGGAGAATTCCATGAACAGAGGATCCTGGCAGACTATAGTCCATGGGGTCACAAAGACTTGGACATGACTGAGTGACTAACACATTTTGGGGTTTCCCTGGTAGTTCAGCTGGTAAAGAATCCACCTGCCATGTAGGACCCCAGTTCGATTCCTGGGCTGGGAAGATCTCCTGGAGAAGGGATAGGCTACCCACTCCAGTATTCTTGGGCTTCTCTCATGGCTCAGACAGTAAAGGATCCGCCTGTAATGTGGGATACATGGGTTTGATCCTTGGATTGGGAAGATCCCCTGGAGGTGGACATGGCAACCCACTCCAGTATTGTTGCCTGGAGAATCCGCATGGACAGAGAAGCCTAGTGTGCTACAGTGCATGAGGTCACAAAGAGTTGGACATGACTGAGTAACTAAGCACACAGATGTGAGCATTGAATCATAAAGAAGGTTGAGCACTGAAGAATTGATTATTTTGAAGTGTGGTACTAGAGAAGACTTTTGAGAGTCCTTTGGACTGGAGATCAAACCAATCAATCCTAAGGAAGTAAAGACATCACTTTGTAAACAAAGGTCCATCTAGTCAAGGCTATGTTTTTTTTCCAGTTGTCATGTATGGATGTGAGAGTTGGACTATAAAAAAATTGAGCGCCGAAGAATTGATGCTTTTGAACTGTGGTGTTGGAGAAGACTCTTGAGAGTCCCTTGGACTGCAAGGAGATCCAACCAGTCCATCCTAAAGGAGATCAGCCCTGGGTGTTCATTGGAAGGACTGATGTTGAAGCTGACACTCCAATACATTGGCCACCTGATGCGAAGAACTGTTGGAAAAGACCCTGATGCTGGGAAAGATTGAGGGCATGAGGAGAAGGGGGCGACAGAGGATGAGATGGTTGGATGGCATCACAGACTCAATGAACAAGAGTTTCAGAAAACTCCAAGAGATAGTGAAGGACAGGGAAGCATAGCATGCTGCAGATTATGTGGTCACAATGAGTGAGACATGACTTAGCAACTGAACAAACATATCTAAAACAATAACGAAAAATGCAAATATTGAGGACAAACTTCACCAGCTATTAGAATGTATCATAAAGCCACTACCACCAAAATGGTATGTATTGTTTTAAAATTATACAAATAGTTTATTTAAATATAATAAAGGTATTTGATACATCAAACAAGGTTTATAGAAAGTGAAAGTTGTCATCCATTTATTTTATACCCTATTAAGTTTTCATTCAGGTGTGAAGATATCCAAAAGGACTTAATGAAACACAAAGACTTAAGATTGATTAACCCATTTACTCATTGTGAAAAAATATATTCTTGATATTCTTATGTCATTGAAAAGCAATTTAAAAACTCACATATGAGGATATTTTAATATAAAACAATTGGAGTGAATTAAAAAAAAAAAAGAACCTCTAAAGACTTCCAATCTCTAGTCCTACATGTAAGGAACTTGGAAGTTGACACTCCACACTAACAAGTAAAAATTGAATAGACTGAAAAATAAACAACTCTTATTAGATCTAGAAGATTAGGAAGGACACAGGACAAATTGCTGTCTCCTAAACTGAAGAAACAGTCAAGTGAATAGAAGGAGTCACAGTTTCCCAGAGAAGAGACTCGTGAGCAGAAGCCAATTAGGGAACCGGTGTTGGAATAGTAAAAACTGTACAGTAGTTGATTAATTGGAATTCCACCCCTCTAACCATCCTGTCCCACCTAAGTGGGGAGAAAAACACAGAAAGACTATGAAGTTCATAGTCCAGAGGCATAGATTCATTAAAAGACTGTTAGCTAATTATAGTACTATAGTATGTTAGCCCCTCAACCACGACACACACCTTACCACCAAACTTCTGAAGTCTTATTTATAGCAGTTCCTCTTACCCAATTCATCATTTCCAGGCATTAAGAAAAAATTAAAACACATAAATGCAGACAAGGCAAAAAGCATAACTTGAACAGACAGAGCAAGCATCAGAACCAGATACAAAATGTGTAACATACACATAATGGGAATACAAGGAGAAGAAAAAAAAAGAGAGAGAAACAGAAAAATATTTGGACAATAATGACTAAGAATTTACCCTAAATTAATGTCAGACACAAAACCACAGATACAGAAAGCTCAGAGACCACCAAGAAGGATAAACACCAAAAGAAAACCTCAAAATCCTACACTGGGGTACACCAACAACAGTTTTCACAGTGACGATATGCATAAAAGCCTCAAACTCAAAGGCATACACTAACAAAAGTAGTTCAGTTCAGTTCAGTTCAGTCGCTCAGTCGTATCCAACTCTTTGCAACCCCATGAATCACAGCACGCCAGGCCTCTCTGTCCATCACCAACTCTCTTAGGAAGAGATAATTTCATAATCATGTGCTTCCAAAAACATAAGAGAAAAACATTTATGTTACTTGTATATCATGGAAAAAGAAGAAAAAAAAACACAAATTCTTATAAAATACATAAAAAATAAATTCATGTAAATATACAATTTCATATATAATATCTGAAATACATATAATTTATTTCAGGTAGTGGTAAGTTTTATGAGGAAAAATAAAGTAAGGAGATAGAGAACATGTGGGAAATAGTGTTATTTGATAGAGGGAGGTCACAGAAATCCATTGGGTTATATGACATTTGAGCACAGACCTAAGTGAAATGAAATTGAGCCATATAGATGTCTTTAGGAAAAATGTTATAAATAAAAGAATCAGTGAGTGTAAAGGTTCCGTTTTTTGAACTTGATTGGTAATTGAAGGAAAAAGTATTCTGGGTATTAATGGCTGGAGTGGAGTGACTGAGACTAAAAAGCAATAGGAAATGAGATCAGAGAAGCAGCTGAAGGCCATATCTTTCTAGGGACTCATAAGCAACTGTGAGGAATTACCTTTTATTCTGAAAGAAAGAATATCTTTAGAAGGTGACTGATTCATATTTGTAAAGGATAATTCTGGCTGTTCTATGGTGAATGGGCAAGTATGGATGCAGGGAGAAGATTTAGAGGCTATTAAAATTTAAGTGAGAGCTAATGGTGCCTTGGACCAGGTAGTATTTGGAGATGGTGAAAATGGTTAGATTATTACAAATATAGAACTGATTAATGGAACATTGTATATAAGGCAGAAAAAAAAATGGAAATACTGATCCCAAGGGTTTTGACCTGAGCAACTGGAAGAATGAAGTTGCCTTTTTCTGAGATATGTTACATTTATAAAGAAAAATGCTATAGTATATATAATGTCATGGTAGTTATATCTGAATATGGGATTAAAGATGATTTTTTATGTGCATGTCTATACTTTGAATTTGTATTCAACAAATGTATTTGTTTTCTATTGCAGCCATAACAAATTACCACAAATGTACTGTCTTAAAAGAACACAAATTATTATCTTATACTTCTGTGAATTCATAAATTTAACATGTGTCTCACTGAACTAAAATCAAGCTGCCAGCAAGGTTAAATTCCTTTCTTGGAGGTTCTAGGAGAGAATTCACTTCCAGCTTCTAAAGATCACCCACATGCCTTGGCTTGTGTCTTCTTTCCTTTATTTTCAAACCATTAATGTCAAATCTCTCTGACACATTGATACAAATCTCTCTTTGATCACAGCTGGGAAACATTCTCTTGTTTTTAGACTCTTTTGATTAGGTGGGCCCACCTCCATAACCTGGAATAATCTCTTTATCTCAATGTCCTTAATCTTAATCACACTTGTATAGTTCCTTTTACCAGGCAGGTGGAGTATTAACAAGTTCTGGGAATTAGGATATGGACATATTTGTTGTTGTTCAGTCCTTCAGTCATGTCCAACTCTTTGCAACCTCATGGACTACAGCACACCAGGCTTCCCTGTCCTTCACTATCTCCTAGAGTTTGCTCAATTCATCCATTGAGTTGGTGATGCCTTCATACCATCTCATCCCCTGTTGCCTCCTTTTCCTCCTGCCCTCAATCTTTCCCAGCATCAGGGTCTTTTCCAGTGAGTCAGTTCTTTGAATCAGATGGCCAAAGTATTTGAGCTTCAGCTTCTGCATCAGTCCTTCCAATGAATATTCAGGACTGATTTCCTTTAGGATTGACTGGTTTGATCTCCTTGTTGTCCAAGGGACTCTCAAGAGTCTTCTTGAACACTTTGAAAGTATCAGTTCTTTGACACTCAGCCTTCTTTATGGTCCAACTCTCACATCCATACATGACTACTAGAAAAACCAAAGCTTTAACTATATGGACCTTTGTCTGCAAAGTGATGTCTATGCTTTTTAATAAGTTTGTCATGGCTTTTTGGGGGGACTGTTATTCTTTTTGCTACAACAAATCGTCATTTGTGAAAGAAATATGTGCATAGATGATAGTTAAAATATTCTTATGCTCATAACCCATCAATAATCATTTTAGTCAAATTACCTTTAAACTTTGAACATGTATGCTATCTTTTATTTTTCCAATTAATATTATAGTATACACACATGTATTCCTTAAACATTGATTTGTTAGTATCAGGCTCTGTGTTTGACATTGGAGGTATAAACTATAACTTTATTTATATTATGTTATAAATATTTAGGTATGGTTTTCACAGCACACTATTGGTGTACCAAAATTTATTTAATATTACACTAATATTGGACCTCAGAATTATAATTACATTATAATTCACATATAAATTTATATTCATTTTTTTTTCTGATTATCTACCCAAAACATTTTTCTAGAATAAGATAAACCTCAAGAAAGGACATAAGCATTTTAAAACATAAAATTTTAATATTACAAGAGGTTTTTGGTATATTTATTTGGCAATAAATGTAATCATGAGGGCATCAGAGGATGAGATCGTTGATGGCATCACTGATGTAATGGACAGGAACTTGGACAAACTTCGGGAGATGACGAGGGACAGGGAGGTCTGGCATGCTGCAATCCATGGGGTTGCAAAGAGTCAGACATGAGTGGGTGACTGAACAAAAAAATGTTATCATAGTAATACAGAGTACTAGGTATTTTATCTGTATATGTTGATACAAATATAGTGCTCATCATTCTGCAACCTTTCCTTTACAATTGGCAGTGTCCCTTAAATACCCCTCTAATCACAGTGCATATAAATATGAATAATTCAATAGAGTAGATACTCAATATTTAACTTAGTGATTATTATTATTATAATGAATATTTAATTTTTTAATTTGTTTTCTATTATAGGCTATTGTTTTACATTGATCAATTGCTTTCCCCAGAGGTAATCCCAATTTAAATTTCCTTCATAGAAGTTCAGCTGTGCATGCAACAGTGTTGGCAGTGGCAGGTGGGAAATGGAAAACTACTTGGTCTCCATCTTTGGCACTAAGAAAGACAAAGTAAACTGTTCATTTTATTTCAAAATTAGAGTACATCCTCATGGAAAGAGATGAACTCAGTCATGCAATAAATTTACCAGACCACTCTCTGCTTGAACATGTACCATAACCTTCAAAGCTCTTCATTGCCTGGTGACAGTTTGTATTGTGCTATGAGTGATGTCAAAAGGTAAGCACATTATGATGAATTTTTTGAGGAGGTTTTTACAGAAACAGAAAAGTAGAACTAAGTTGAAGAGAAGAACATCTGTGATAAACTTGGAGATCACCAAATGTAAATGTGTATGTCAAGTTTCATCCAGAAGAAGATACAAAAAAGGCTGTGATTGACTTCAATAACTGTTGGTTTAACATACAGTGCATGCAGGCTGAGCTCTCCTCTGGGACAGAGAAACCTGCTACCACCAGTATGAAAAGGGAGTGTGTAGTGCAGGAGAAGGCTTTTGCAACTTCATGCATTTGAAGTCCATGTGGTAACACCATCACAAGAAACATAGATGGAGGTCAAGGTCTATGTGTGGGGACTAGAGTGCCTACAGAAGGTGGTGGAGAGACCATGAAAGATGTGGGCAGTTCTAAGCCATACCATTTTTACTCTATGTCTGCTAGAAAGTGTAGTTGATTGAACAAACTGGTTCATAATGGTAATTTTTTAAACAGCAACAACAAAATTAATAAAGATGGATTTCTGAATATAATTTTTAGTGGTATAGTAAAAAAAAAATAAACAATTCTCATCACAAGTTTTGAAGCTGACCATCTCATATAATGTTGGTTATCATTTTAATATTGATTTTTAAAGTTTAAAACAATATTGAAAATCTATTAATGGCATTTTTATTTCTTTTACTAGTTATTTATTGTCTTCTTATATTTTTAACCACAAAATAACATTTTTAATATATCAGTAGGATTGTTTGGTTCTGGCCCCTAAAATGGAAAGGATTGAGCCTATATATTGGAAATGAATAGTGCTATCTGCCGAGTTGTAACTAGGAAAGGCAAAGACTAACAGACAGTTTATATTTGTAGTGCATAAAGACTATAAAATGAATAACTGTGAAATTAGGGATAGAATTAGATGAGGAGATTACAAAAGACAGGAACAAGCAGTTCAAAATGACTGAGGAATCGATCTCATGTATTAGAAATATAATAAATAAGCTTAGAAAAGTATACATGTTTCGATGCTGATTCATGTCAATGTATGACAAAACCCACTTCAATATTGTAAAGTAATTAGCCTCCAACTAATAAAAATAAATGAAAAAAAAAATAAAAAATAAAAAAATAATAAAAAAATAAAAAAAAAAGAAAAAAGAAAAAAAGAAAAGTATGTTGGAGCCATATATTATGGAGAACCATGGATTTCAGTTTGAAGAGTCTGTTTTGTTTTTGTTTCTCTGTAAGTAGAAAGAAACGTGTTAGAAACTCCATTAGAGCTGTGCTATAGTAAAATTAATCTCCCCACTCCTGAGTTAGTACAGAAAGATTCTGGAGTCAGGAAAGCAAATTGAATCTACTTGCTCACAAAAAGTAAAAACAAATCTGAAATGGTAGGAATACAAGACTTGTTAATTCAGCAACTGATCTGATGTGGGAAGAGGAGGGAGGAGTAACAAGAAAAGGTAAAAAAAAAAAAAGGTTATAAAAGTTGATGTGAGAGGAATACAGGTAAAGTCAATAGAATATATTATTGATTTTAACTGAAAACTTGCAGCAAAACAAAGTAGTTAAGAACAAAGGCCCTAGTGCTAGATTTTCCTCTTCAAATCCTGGCTCTACTATTTACCAGCTGTATGACCATTGGCAGTCATTGAAACTTTCTGTGCCTCAGTTTCCTTATCTATGAAATGGGAATGATGGTAAAAATATTACCTACTTCAAAAGGTTGTTCTCAGAATAATGCCTTATTTTATGTAAAATGCTTAGAACAATACCTGAAAATTTATCATTATTTACTAGTGTTAAAAAAAGCCCCACAAAATTCAATTAAGTAAATTTGAGATCTAATTGGTTTTATTCAATAATTCATACACTGGGCAGCTTCTCTTCTAGGAAATGGAAAAGAGTTCTGAGAACAAAATGGGAAATTTTTATAGGCAGAAGGAAAAGCTATTAACAAAATTTTTAAAAAGTGTACTTTTTTGTAAGACATCTTTTAGTGAGGGAAAGGAAAGCAAGGGATTTACCATGCAGAATACTTTTTCTTCCTCTGCGGGGTGGAGAGGCACAAGACAAATGACCTTACTGGTGCATGACAGAAAATTCCAGACTGGCCCATTAAGATTGTATTTAATCTGCAATTAGATCAAGTATTAAATCTAGTTTTGGTATCATGGGCTTTAGCACACATGATGCCATTGGAAGCCTGTGGTTTTCTTATAACACTATTTTTTTAAAGATGATATGTTAAGTTCTGGATTTGTTAAGTGTATTAATAATCTATCTAAGTATTGAGAGGACGTCCCTAGTAGCTCAACTGGTAAGGAATCTACCTGCAATGCAGGGGATCCCAGTTCGATTCCTAGGTTGGGAAGATCTGCTGGTGAAGGAATAGGCTACCCACTCCAGTATTCTGGCCTGGAGAATTCCATGGACTGTATAGTTCATGGGGTCACAAAAAGTTGGACACAAATGAGTGACTTTCACTTTCAAATACTGAGAAGCAGTGGAATCATCGTGAGGTCAATTTCATAGGTATAACTGAAACTCTCTGGGGGTAATAGAATAAACCTAAACAAAGAAAGAAAAAAAAAATGTAAAGAGGGACTAGGGTAAATTGGGAGAAT
The DNA here is from genome assembly GCF_019320065.1 of Cervus canadensis. Classification (NCBI taxonomy): domain Eukaryota; kingdom Metazoa; phylum Chordata; class Mammalia; order Artiodactyla; family Cervidae; genus Cervus; species Cervus canadensis. Next base: position 85,393,548 of record NC_057419.1, read on the forward strand.
ATCTAAGATGTGGGGAACCATGGAAGAGGAGTCAGCTAAAGATACAGGAAAAGATCAGTAAGATTGGTAAAAGAACTAATAAGGTTGGTGAATGCTTAGAAAAACAAGACAAAAGTTTGACAGGAAATTATTGGTCAACAGTTTGAATGGCTTCAAAGAGTATGGACTTTTTTTACTTGATATTATGCAGGTTTTAAGAGTTTCTCTCCATGTGGAAGAATCTCCTCTGGAGACCTGAATTCAATCATTTTAAACTGGGTTCCCTTTTAAATGAATTCCACTGTGAAGACAGTTTTTTTTTTTTTCTCTACTGAAGGTTATAAAGAGCAACTGATATGATCTGTATTTGCTTAGAAAAATGGGAAAGAAATTTCCCAAGTTCAAAGCCACCCTTGAATTATTTAGATTATTTTAAAAAAACAAAGTTGTGATGTACTTGCATTGAAAATGGCTCTCCAAGTTAAGAGACATTTCATGCCTCCTCTTGGTCCTAGGAAATAGATTGCCATTAGAATGTACTTAGAGAGTTACCAGAATAGATGACAGATGCAAACATAAAAGTTAAGGGGAAAGATTGAAATAAAACTTTTGCCAAAAGAATTCAATTAAAAGGTCAGTTCCTTCAGGTCTAACTTTCTGAAAGTCTCCTTCTGTAGTCTGGCATGAGCTTGGGAGTGGGTAAATTCAGGCAAGATACTTAGTGTAGGAAATTCTTAATATAAACAAGTTCATTAAAATTTCAGGGGCCTTTAACACCTCAGTAACAGTCTGCCCAAAGGGTAACATTTATTTTTTTGAACTGCCAACATCTTGCTTTTATGGGACACATTTATATGCTAAATTGCCTATTATGTTAAGCTGTAAGTTCCCATTTAGCAGCATCAGAAATAAGATCTGACTATAAATGTTTGTATTTTATTAGTGCAATGCCAGACTTCCTAATAGCTCAAAATTCTTAAAGGCTGAAATTCATTGCACCTCCTTCAGAAGGTGCTTGCCTAAAATAATTTGTTATAAGTACTATATTTGCATAGACTTGTTTTCAGACTTGGATTGTCAGGAAAAGCAGAAAAAAAAATACTTCATTTGATTTTACCCTTAAGCAAATCATAAGTGACACATTTAAGCAATTATATGAAGAAAATAAAAGTACAAGATAACTAATGACTATTCTTTTCTTAATGATTTCAGCATAAATCAGCAGGAAACTCCAGGGAAATGGATGTTTAGTAATGATACAGTATTATAAACATTCTCACATATAACATGGAGTTGCCAGGAATTTGTATGGTATGTGAGAGAGTTCACTTGACTCTATTGACAATGATTCAATATTATAAAATATTTAACACAGGACCTTCAAGATGACAAACCTCAATTTGATGTAGTGAGGAAAAAAAGTATTGGATAAGGGCACAGATTGAAAAGGAAATTGAAAAAAAAAAAAAAAAAGCCTACTCAGAAAAAGACTTTCTAAACTGGTGGAAAGCAGAGATTAAAAAATATGTTTCATTTGGTAAATTCCATGTCACCCTCCCTTTTCCCCTTATTTTTAGAATCTTTTTCTCCTGGACTTGATAAACATTGGAATCAAAACACAAGAGAACACTAGGTTTATAAATCAAGTCACATAAATTTTAATGCATAGTTTGCAGGATTGTATAATTATAAAGGATTTTATTCCCTTTGAAAACCCATGAATGATGTTTTTTTCTCCTTAGTTTTGAAAGAATTAGATATGTAAGGGAAATTAAATAAAGTAAAACAAATTTGTTGGGTAGTTATTATAGTATGTATACTTCCCTGGTGGCTCAATGGGCCCAGGTGGGATGCATGAGACAAGTGCTTGGACCTGGTGCACTGGGAAGACCCAGAGGAATCGAGTGGAGAGGGAGGTGGGAGGGGGGATCGGGATGGGGAATACGTGTAAATCTATGGCTGATTCATATCAATGTATGACAAAACCCACTGAAAAAATAAATAAATAAATAAATAAAGGGGAAAAAATGTGTAAAAAAAAAAAAGAATTCACCAGCCAGTACAGGAGATTTGAGTTCAATCCCTGGGTCGGGAAGATCTCCTGGAGAAGGAAACGACAACCCATTCAAGTATTATTGCCTGAAGAATCCCATGGTTGGAGGAGCCTGGTGAGCTACAGTCCATGGGGTTGCAGAGTCAGACACGACTGAGTGACTAATACTATTATAGTATGTATCAGATACTATGTCACTTTGTATTAAGCAGATTGATTACCACTTTAACATGATTTTATCCCCTTTCATTTTGTCACAGCTTTTTTTTTCTTTTATCCTTTTTTGAAAGATATTTCTTTACAGATTTTTATTGCTTTCTGTCAAGAATCGACATGAATCAGCCATAGGTATACATATGTCCCCTCCCTCTTGAACCTCCCTCCCATCTCCCTCCCCATCCCACCCCTCTAGGTTGTTACAGAGCCTCTGTTTGAGTTCCCTGACTCATACAGAAAATTTCCATTGGCTATCTATTTTACATATGGTATTGTAAGTTTCCATGTTACTTCCTCCATACCTCTCACCCTCTCCTTCCTCCTCTCCCGGCCGTGTCCATAAGTCTGTTCTCTATGTCTGTTTCTCCATTGCTGCCCTGCTAATAAATTAATCTTTCTAGATTCCATATATATGTGTTAGTATACCTTATTTATTTTTCTCTTTATGACTTACTTCACTGTATCATAGACTCTAAATTCGTTCACATCATTAGAACTGACTCAAATGTGCTCTTTTTATGGCTAAGAAGTATTCCATTGCATATATGTATCACAACTTCTTTATCCACTCATCTGTTGATGTTCATCTAGGTTGCTTCCACGTTCTATCTATTGTAAATAGTGCTGCAATGAACATTGGGGTACATGTGTCTTTTTCATGTTTGGTTTCCTCAAGGTATATGCCTACTAGTGGGATTGCTGGGTCATTGCTGGTGGTTTTATTCCCAGTTTTTTAAGGAATCTCCATTCCTCTTCCATAGTGACTGTATGAATTTACGTTCCCACCAACAATGTAAGAGGGCCCCCTTTTTCCCACACCCTCTCTAGCATCTATTCTTTGTAGTTTTTTTTTTTTGATTGATGGCCATTCTGACTGGTGTGAGGTTGTATTTCATTGTAGTTTTCATTTGCATTTCGCTAATAATAAGTGATGTTGAGCATCTTTTCATGTGCTTGTTAGCTATCACAACTTTTTTTATTTAGGTAGGTCTAACACTACACCTACTCCCAGCAATGGAATATAATTTTTTTTGTCAATTACTTTGCTATATTTGATCAATGTTGGCACATGGCAGAGAAAGTCTCATCAGTGGGAAGTCTAAGACTTTTGTTAAATATTTTGAATAAACATGTTCCTTTCTTTCTCCTTGATGAGAATAAGAAAGTATGTAAATCTGGGAACTGCTGTCAGCCATTCAGTTATGAGAGTAGTCAGCCCCAAAATAAAGCCAACATGTGAGAAGGTAAGAGCCAAGATAATTTTAGAAAAACATAACTACAATCTTCAGGCATTGATTTCAGGTGGCCTTGGGCTGCAATGGCTTGAAGTATGACTTGGGTTCCCAAGCAGAGATTGAGGTTGGGGAATGGTGATGAGAACACCAAATCCTAGCCACGAGACTAGTGGTCAGTGACAAATGCCCTGGCTCTTTGGCTTTCCAGAAAAGAATTCCCACAAAGACAGAAATAAAGAAACAAGTAAAGTCTTCATTAGGAGAAAAATAGTATATTACTTGTGGACAGTCACACAAGCAGACTCAGAGAGAGAGAGAGTGAGAGATCCGCACCCTCATGGTAGTTTAAATCACTTACGTGGGGCACCTGTTCCAGGTTTCCTTTAGCCAATCATTTTGATTTGACTGGTTCTGAGTCCATGTTTAGTATATCTTAGGGTCCTCCCATGTGTGCACAAGCATCTTTTCACCAAGATGCATTCCAGAGAAGAGGCTTATGGGTAGGCTGACATCACTTACTATAAGGTGATATGTGTGTGTAAAGTTGCTCAGTCCTATCTGACTCTTTGCAACCCCATAGGCTGTATCCTGCCAGGCTTCTCTGTCACAGAATTTTCCAGGCAATGTTACTGGAGTGGATAACCATTCCTTCTCCAGGGGATTATTTTCGACCCAGGGATTGAATCCACAGCTTTTATGTCTCCTGTATTGGCAGAAGAGTAAGAACTCTTCTGAACCACTGCACCACCTCGGAAGCCCATAATGAGGTGGTACCTCCTCCCTTTTTGGTCTCCAAGGAGCTTTCTATCAGGAAGGTTTTCTTAACTTCTTGAATGAAAAATATACGGTATCTTATTTTTTATCTGGGCAGGACCCAGCCTTCCCTCTCAATTGTGCTGCTATTGATATTTTGGGGCTTTCTCTCTATACAGAATGAACTACAGTTGCTTTCCCTGGGGAACCCCGTCTACTTCTTGCCTCAGCATCATCCAATGCAATATTAGTTACTCAGTTGTGTTTCACTCTTTGCGACCATATGGACTGTAGCATGCCAGGCTCCTCATTCCATGGGATACTTCAGACAAAAATACTGGAGTGGGTTGCCATTTCCTCCTCCAGGGGATCTTCCCAGGGATTGACCCAGGGATCAAACCTGGATCTCTTATGTCTCCTACATTGGCAGGTGGGTTCTTTGCCACTAGTGCCACCTGGGAAACTTCAGCATCATAAATCTCTAGATCTAACCAACCATGCAGCCCACCCTCTCTAACCCTGAAAGCAATCAGGGCCCTGTGGGGCCCTCCTAGGCACAAAAGCCTTTCCATGTTCCCTCCCTCACCCTCCCTCTGCCACACCATTTCTTGTTTGTAGGGAAAAAAAATGTTTCAGTCTTGGAGACCTTACCTGAGTTCCAAAGGGCAGATTCAAACAGTTGCTAAACAAGGAAGGAAGAGAATGCAGAAAGAAGCAATTGTGTATCAAGGGGCCTGGGTCTAGTTCTTCTTTGGAAATTTGCATAATAATTTGATACATATCTTAGTTCTAAAAGAATTAAAGCCCTCATCCAGATGGAGGATAGTAACTTCAGGCTGACACAAGTAAGTTGACACCAGACTGATTAAAACCAGAAGGCTGATGATTGAGCTTCCTGGAACACCACCCTATTACTTCACCACCAACAAATCAGAAGAGGGTTACAAACCCTGCAACTCTTCCCCAAAATTTTGCCTATAATAACGTCTTCCTTGAAACCTATCAGAGAGTTCTTCTCTTTTGGGCACAGGTCACCCATTCTTTGTGCGTGGTTCGTCAATAAATCTTTCTCTACTCCAAACTCCAACGTTCTGGTTTGTTTAGCCTCATTGAACTTCAGGCACATGAACCTGAGTTTGACAACAGCCCCATATATACCACTTACTTTTTAAAGTCATTTTGTATTGAGTTTCTTGTTACTTATATAAAAAAAAAAAAAACTGCTTGATATAAAAGTGTCTTTTTTTGTGTCTGTTTATCAGTTGGTATTAGTGTAACAGTATCTTTATGCCATTTCATGGCAAGTATTAGTGGAAAGAAAATAAATGTTTTTAATAAACCCAAATAGAATCAGACTCATCTATAGTAGTTACAAAATATTGGATAACAAGGAATTAATTCAACTTGAAAATTATGAAGTGAATTAGAATCATCTCAGGTTACAAAACACATTTATTGAGTCATACACTCACAGAACTGTTAAGAAGAGAAACACTCCAAATAATTTCTGTGCCAGAAATATGCAATGACAGGTGCATTAAATAACAAAATCACATGTATTCAGAAACATGTTATGCGAGTATCTTTGCTCTTTTTTCTTTTGTTCCAGTAATACTTAGTCCTATTTCTATTCTGACATTCAACCCATTTTAGTTGTTTCTCCTCCACTGATCTATGAGTTTCTCACCGGTAAAGTCCCTCTTACTTTTTGTCATATTCCTAACAGTGATCATAAAATGTTGCATATAGTAGAAATGTAGAAGTGTTTTTGAAAGGTTAAATGAATGTAAGTACTTTGAAAGAGTAATGGAAACATTCAGAAGATTGAGAACTCCCTAAGTGCTAGGTTGGACCTAGAAGGGACCTTGCTCCTCATTATCACTGAGCACTATGCCTACAAAAGAACTGGTTTAAACGACAAATTTTGAGAAGGTTTTATGACAAATATTGAATCTCTCTCTGAATGAAGCAGGGAATTTAACATCTAAGAATCATTTTCCATTTTTAAAAGGCAATTCCTTGTTTTGTTTGAAAATAAACTTATTTGAGTAATAGAAATAAAATTTCATTCAAGGGGATTTGAGAAACAAGAGAAGAATACTTATAATAACTCACCTACACATAGTCACCAATATCTGGAAAACAGAGTGTACTTGTAATTTTATATGCTTATTTTTTCACTTCACTTTGAGCAATAAGCACCATCCCATTTTGCAATCTAATCTACACAACTACCTTATTCAATGGTTGAAAACAGTCTGCACAGAAAATGTACAAAACATTTATTTAGTGATTCTGTTGTGGTTTAAACAAACTGCTTTTCATTTTAGACTATATAAGTAATATTGTGATAAACAATCACATGCACATTGTCTTTTCTATGTTTTAGATTATTGATTAAGGCCAATAATACCAAAAGTGAAATTATTAGGATGAAAGTTTACAAATTTTAAATTTCTCAATATATATTGTTCTAAAATGTTGCTAATAATTTATGATAATGTCAGTAATACATGACTGCACTTGCTTTGACACATTTCAATAATGCAAATCATCATTTTAAAATGTATGTTAATATAATTGGTAAAAAGTGGAGATACTGCATTGTCATTTTAATTCCTTTTTTTTTTTTTCTTTTGTTGTACAGTTAAACATCCTTTAGTATATTTTCCCTTTACTGAATTATCTTTAGCTTTTGTAGCAGGTTTTGTTGATGGCCTGGGAATCTCTATTACCATCTGTTGTCTGAGCTAACAGCTCTTACTTAAAACCTTAACTGGAAGATTGCCCTTGAAAGATTGGAGCCAGCTCTAGGAGTCTATACCCTCCACCCGGGTCAGCCCTTAATTAACAGCACAGGCCTGCAAAAGCTCCACTCCCTTGACTCAAGCAGGTGTGGCATGACTGAGGTGAAATTTCAATCCAGATCACCCTATCGCATAAGATTTAAACTTCATTTAAAATGACATCTTCGTTTAGCTCTTTTCTTTCCTTATCCTGCAGGGTGTGCTTTAAAGATCCCAATCTAAAATAAATATACTGTGCATATTTAATTATGTTTCCTTAATGTATGTTTTGGTGCTTTTTCTTTGTCTTTAGTGTTTATTCCAGAATTTGGAGAATATGGAGATTTGTTTTCATATAATATTATTGTAAGAAAACAGATCAATATGATTCTCTTTACACTCCTACAGTAAAAAGTAAAGTTTCTTTTATACTAGCAATCAATGGCCTTTAAATCTCACTTGCCCAAGAACAGTATGAACTGGATCTAAAGGGGCTTTCATGATTGCAAACTCTAAGTGGAAAGAGAATAACAAGTTTAATAAATACACTAACTGGGATAGATTTTCTTTTTTAATCAACTGCCAGAAAATTTCTTAACCAGGTATCATAATGAGGTAGAAATTGCTAGGCAGTCAGTGTAGGACTCTGAGACCTCAGTCTTGTTTTCAATAAACCTCTTGATCCATTAACCTAAAACTATATCCTTTGTCCTGAATTGCTGTAATGTGTCCTTGGTCTGATAAATTATCAGTACTCATATCCAGGCAAGGACAGTAATTAACTTCTGTTCCACGTGCCTGAGGGAAAAACAACTGGTGATTATTAATCTCAAACCCATACTTTCATTGTAAAATGGTCAGGAAGCATGAAAAAGGGTGGCAACTTTATCCAAGGATCAAGAGAAGCCATAAAGACGTTAAGTTAAACATTTTGACCTTTAAACTGGATTGGTTAGAAATGACATGGATTAAGGAGAGAAGCCAACCAAAAATATACAGATTAATACTAGTAAGGATTAAGTCCCGCCACTGGGGCACTCTTTACCCCCTCAGAGCTTTGTACTTTCCTTATCTTTAGTAAAAGTCATTCACTTGTGCTACCAAGAGTGTTCTTGAAATTCATTCTTCAGCTCCGTATATGAGAAGTCAAATTCCCATTTCAATAATGCAAACACGTTTGATATTGAAGATAAAAATGTTTAAAGACATACATATTCATCTAGAAGTGAAGATATTAACTAGTTTTGATTTGATTTCAAGTTAAAAGCCTGACATTTTAAATTTTGTATCATAAAATGTAGTACAGGCTTCTCGGTGCTCATTGGTAAAGAATCTACCTGCCAATACAAAAGACGTGGGTTCAGTCTCTTGGTCACGAAGATCCCCTGGAGAAGGAAATGGCAACCCACTCCATATTCCTGCCTGGAAAATCCTATGGACAGAGAAGTCTGGTAGGCTACAGTTCAAGGAGTCACAAAAAGAGTTGGACGTGACTTAGAGACTAAACAACAACAATGTGTAGTATGGAATGCAAATTTGAATCACTCATCTGGGTCTGGGGACAATAATTTTATTCTTCTGTTTTGTTAATTTATTCCCTTATATTATATTCTTTTTCTTCCATTTTTGTAGGTTTACTCAATTGTCCCATTTCTATTCTTGAGTCAGATGATTAAGTCATTAATTTTCAAATTTCCTTTCTTTTTGTAATGTAAAAATGTGAAGACACTAATTCTCTTACATGATGCATTAGTTGCATTCCATCAGGAATGATTTTTTTTTAATATTTATTCAATATATGTTTCTAATTTGCACTGAGATTTCTCTTATGACCTATCAGCTCAATTCAGCTCAGTCACTCAATAGTGTCTAACTATTTGCGGCTCCATGGACTGCAGCAAGCCAGGTTTCCCTGTCCATCACCGGCTCCTGAAGCTTGCTCAAACTCATGTCCATCAAGCCGGTGATGCCATCCAACCATCTCATCCTCTGTCGTCCCCTTCTCCTCCTGCCTTCAACCTTTTTCAGCATCATGTCTTTTCCAATGAGTCAGTTCTTTGCATCAGGTGGCCAAAGTATTGCAGTTTCAGTTTCAGCATCAGTCCTTCCAATGAATACTCAGGACTGAGTTCCTTTAGGATTGACTGGTTTGATCTCTTTGTAGTCCAAGGGACTCTCAAGAGTCTCCTCCAATGCCACAGTTCAAAAGCATCAATTCTTAGGCACTCAGCTTTCTTTATAGTCCAAATCTCACATCCATACACGACCTCTGGAAAAACCATTGGTTTGGCTAGATGGACCTTTATTAGCAAAGTGATGTTTCTGCTTTTTAATATTCTGTCTAGGTTTGTCATAGCTTTTCTTCCAAGGAACAAGCATCTTTTAATTTCATGGATGCAGTCACCATCTGCAGTGATTTTGGAGCCCAAGAAAATAGTCTGTCACTGTTTCCATTGTTTCCCCATCTATTTGCCATGAAGTGATGGGACCAGATGCCTTGATGGTACCTCATGACCTATAAGATATGTGAAATCTGAATTTTCTTACTTCTAGATGAATAAGGGAGTTTTAAAAATTATTTTATATTTGGTTTCTAAATTAATTCCATTGCAGTTAGCAAATAAAGTTTGTGTAAGAGCAACCCTAGATTTTGTGTGCATGTTCAAGGTCAACTATTTTAGTAATGTGCATTTATTTGAAAGTATTGTGCATTCTCTAATTATTGTTATTGGGATCTTGTGATGGCCCCAAAAAGAGCATTCATTCTTTCCTTAAAAGACAAACAGAACACCATGTTGTTAATAAATTATGACTTCTATTATTGCTAAAAATGATATAGGAGAATATGGTTAATGTTTGGGGCAAAGTGAGCTTCCTAATGTTGAACCTCAGAATGAAACTTACTCATTTAGTATCAATGGATAATAAAATGCTGCAGTCCTTCTTTATACTTTTTGAGCAGTGGAGCAGAAAATGTTTGCCCTCTGGAAGTATGGACTGGCCTTATCTAGTGCTTTACACAAAGTCAGTAATCAGATGTCAATTAAACTTTCCCTGGGAAGAGTGAAGAAGGGGGTAAAGAGAGGTCATGAATGTTTAATAAAAGGCCCTTTACATTGATGGAATCATCATTAATGGGTTTAAGGATCTTTATACATCAATTAAATCAAGCATGCTAAATAACATTCAAAACTTTTAAAGTCAAACTTTTTGTTCATCTACTTGATCAATCAATTTCTTTCAGAAATATGTTAAAGTATTTACAATTGTAGATTTGTCAATTTCTCTTTGAAATATGGTAGTTTGCTTCATATTTTATAACCTATTTTTTATCAGCTGCATATAAGATTAAAATTGAACTCTCTCTGGTGAATTATTCCTCTCATCACTTTTCTAATGCAATATTCTTTCTCAATTCAATTTAAAGCAATATTAACGTAACTCATCTACTTCCTTTCAGTTAATATTTGTTTAGTAACTCTTCTCCATTTCTTTCTTCCAAATAATCCATATTCTTTTAAAGTACATAGCTCATTCCTATAATATAATCTGACTGTCCCTTTTCACAGGTAGGTTTGGGTTGTATTTCATATTTTACTCAAATATTATTTACATTCTTGCATTTATATATTTTCAACTGGAATGACCCTTTTGTTTCTATAAGTTTCTGATATTATTGCATTGTAATCAGAAAAAATTAATCACACTGCATTTCCTTTGTGGAATTTATGGAGATGTTCTTTATGATCAATATACTGTTGATTTTTTGTATATATCTAGAAGACATATCTGCTATTACTGGGGCATATTGTTTCATATATACTCATAAAACTCTTTCATAGGTTGTACTGTTTATTTCTAAATTTTTCCCTATTTTGCCAACTTAATTTGTTTTTAACTTTGAGAGATGTACTAAAATTAACTATTATTAATGTGTATCTACTTTACCTTGTATTGCCTATACCTTTCATTTTGTGTTGATTGTATTATTTGATGCACTGCTATTCATTACCATATATCTTATTTGTGAAACTTTGCATCTAGTCTCAAAAATAAGATTGGCTTGTAATTGTCCTTGTAGATATTAATAACCTCAGATACACAGATGATACCACCCTTATGGCAGAAAGTGAAGAACTAAGAACTTCTTGATGAAAGTGAAAGAGGAGAGTGAAAAAGTTGGCTTAAAGCTCAACATTCAGAAAACCAAGATCCTGGCATCTGGCCCCATCATTTCATGGCAAATAGATGGGGAAACACTGGAAACAGTGACAGACTATTTTCTTGCGCTCCAAAATCACTGCAGATGGTGTCTGCAGCCATGAAATTAAACAATGTTTGCTCCTTGGAAGAGAAGCTATGACCAACTTAGACTGCATATTAAAAAGCAGAGACAATATTTTGCCAACAAAATTCTGCCTAGCCAAAGCTGTTAGGTTTTCAGTAGTCATGTATGGATGTGAGAGTTGGACTATAAAGAAAGCTGAGTGCCAAAGAATTGATAATTTTGAACTGTGGTGTTGAAGAAGACTCTTGAGAGTGCCTTGGAGTGCAAGGAGATCCAGTCAGCCCATCCTAAAGGAAATCGGTCCTGAATATTCATTGGAAGGACTGATGCTGAAGCTGAAGCTCCAATAGTTTGGCCACCTGATGTGACAAACTGACTCATTTGAAAATATTGACCTTCAGTTCACTTCAGTTCAGTCTCTCAGTCATGTCCAACTCTGCGACCCCATGGACTGCAGCACACCAGGCCTCCCTGTCCATCACCAACTTCCAGAGTTCATCCAAACTCATTTCCATTGAGTCGGTGATGCCACCCAACCATCTCATCCTCTGTCATTCCCTTCTCCTCCTGCCTTCAATGTCTCCCAGCATAAGGGTCTTTTCAAATTAGCTCTTTGCATCAGGTGGCCAAGGTATTGGAGCCTCAGTTTCAACACCAGTCCTTCCAATGAACACTCAGGACTGACCTCCTTTATGATTGACTAGTTGAACCTCCTTGCAGTCCAAGGGACTCTCAAGGGTCTTCTCCAACAACACAGTTCAAAAGTATCAATTCCTCAGCTCTCAGCTTTCTTTACAGTCCAACTCTCACATCCATACATGACTAGTGGAAAAATTATAGCCTTGACTAGACGGACCTTTGTTGGCAAAGTAATGTCTCTGCTTTCTAATATGCTGTCTAGGTTGGCTATAACTTTTCTTCCAAGGAGTAAGTGTCGGTTTAATTTCATGACTGCAGTCACCATCTGCAGTGATTTTGGAGCCCAAAAAACAATCTTTCACTGTTTTCATTGTTTCCACGTTTATTTCCTATGAAGTGGTGGGACTAGATGCCATGATCTTAATTTTCTGAATGTTGAGCAAGACCTACTAGTACAGCGGGCCTCTTCCCACCTGCACAAGTTCCCTTTCACTGGGATAAAAGAAGTATGTGGGAATCTCAGACATTAGAAATCCATCCTCACAATATCCCTTCCAGAGTTCACTGTTCTAAATATCATATGGTGAAAACTGCTCAAAAATAGAAGCTATATATACATATTTTTGATAGTCCTTCTCAATAAGAAGTGACCAGGTATACATATACATATGCAGTAAAGATTCTGACCATTTTGATGTTTGAATGTGAGAACTTTAAAGCCCAACCACTCCCTATTTTTCTTTCACTAAACCTGGGAAGGTGGATAAAAAAGCATGCACATTCTTTCCTTTAGTACCGGAAAGAAGTGCAAACTTCCCTCACTCTAGCCCCATTCCCAAATCACAATAAGAAACAAAACTACTTGCCCTTCCCTTCAATCAAGCCATTTGGTCCACATGGGTACCCACTCTACTTTTCACAGAAAGCCTCTCTATGTAAATATTAAGCCTTCTCACATATCCTCTTGGAGTTTCAACATCTGAACTATTTTTTTTTTCCCTAGATAAAAATTGATCATACACTCTGGCAGGCCACAAGACATTTATATAACTGAAGTAGCATTTTCACACAGTATGCATACTTATTATGCATGAGACATTTAAATATTTTCTACTTTGCTGTATTCTTATGTAAGTCTTCAAAAATGTTATGATCCATTTAATTCATTTAATGGTCATTTAATGTGGCACTATCCATAAGTCCAAAATTTCTTCAGTTTCCTATGCTGATTTACTACAGATCACACATATAGAATGATGAAAAATCTTAAACTACAACTCAGGCCTTCTCACTCCCAATCCTATGTATTTTCAGTTATACCATGAGTATTTTGTGTGGTGATAGAAAATCTCTTCTGCAAAATGTTGGCCATCTGTTCATATGATATAATGTCTACAGGAAAAGAGCATCATTCTGGTGCTCATATTAAACATTTTAGTGCTAACATTAATATTCTTTTCATGTATGGGCATAAGTGAGTCTTCAGTAGCTTAAATATATTATAGTTAAATATTCTAAGACATTACAGGTTTAGAAAGATACTGGTTAGTATTTTTCAACTTACCATTTTTAACAATAGCCACTTTGTATGCAGTAGAATGAAATATTGACATGAGTTTGCATACTGATTTTTCCTTTCTTTTAAATAAGTGTGCATGCTGTTTTAGAATTGTTAGGCTGCTCATCAAAGATGGGCTGCTGACATTTAAAATACCAAAGTGTAAGTGCTATTGTAGCAGGTTCAATATGTAAAGTTGGCATTTGGAATTATACATGCTTTGAGAAAAGCTATAAAATAATTTATAAGTAGAATTATATGCTTAAATGCAATTTGCTCTAATGCGTGTAAATAACAGTGAACAAAGAAACTTATTTAGGTAATCACAATTTTTAAAAGACCTTTACCACATTATTATATGTATATTTAAGGAAATATCTTCTTTTTCTTATTTTTAATCTTAAAGAACCCTTTGAATTCAATACATGAATTGAATCCAAGTAATATAAAGATATGACATCTTTAATTAAACATTTAGATGTGTCATTTGTTTCTTATCACAATCACTTCATTTCTCTGTGCATGCTTCACTGATAGTTAATGAATTATTTTGTTCCCTAAGAAAAGATCAACACACATACACAAAGACACATATATATGGATATACATTCAAAGATTAGAGGGTGTGCTGATCAGTTTTGAGAGCTCAGTGGGGTATGGAGTCAAGATTCATCTTAATATTTTTTAAGTGTTAAATCAACATGAATGGAGTCATAGCATGCTTTATGGAGTTTTTCATGGATAATGCCCCCATGTGAATTCTGATCCCTTAGACTTTCATCTAATTTGCCACATAGAAGCTCTTAAGTTTTGAAAGAGAAACTAAATCTTAGCACCATAACTTACTGAATTTTCAAAGCCCACTTGTCTGCTTGGGCAATAGAAATAGTAATTTCTATGACAGAGGATTGTGGAAATTAAAATGAAATATTATTTATATACATATGAAAGTAAAAGAAAGTGAAAGTCGCTCAGTCGTATCTGACTCTTTGCGACCCTGTGGCCTATATGGTCCATAGAATCCTCCAGGCCAGAATACTGGAGTGCGTAACCTTTCCCCTTCTCCAGGGGATCTTCTCAACCCAGGGATCGAACCCATGTCTTCCGCATTGAAGGAGGATTCTTTACCAGCTGAGCCACAAGGGAAGCCCAAGAATACTGGAGTAGGTAGCCTATTCATTTTCCAGAAGATCTTCCAGACCCAGGAATCAAACTGGGGTCTCTGGCATTGCAGGCAGATTCCCTTACATAAGGCAAATCCCCTTATATAATATTATATAGATATAGATATAGATATAGATATATTTCCTCCAGCTCCAAGTTCCCAACATAGGGCCCGGTGTTCTACAAGTATTGATTCTGTTATTCTTACTTTGTGATTGTTATGCAGGCTAAATTTTCAAAATGTCAGATGGATTTTGGTAAACTACATTTCCTAAAAAATTAAATAAAAATTTTGCACCAAGAATGTACAACTAGCTTTTCTATGTACTTGGTGCTGATTATTCTATATAACAAATTCCAAAGTAAGTTACCAGTGTCTTTGCCACCAGAAAGGACATGTATTGTGGGCATGGATGATTCTAGTTGGAAATTACCAACATTAATAGAGTTTAAGATATACTCATTCTACACAGTAAACCTGTTCATTATGTACAGTGAGAAGGTAGTTTATATATTTTTCACAAATGGATAATCACAAGATATCACAGCCAAATCTCCCTATTTATATTCCATAAGAAGTGTTGTGTGTTTGTTGATCTATTGCTATTTTTTTCTCTTCTTTTATTTTGGGCTTTAATTGAATCTTGCCTAGACTCTGATAGTCAATAAAAAAAGAAAAAGTATAGCAATTTATCAGTTTGATTATCCTATGCTTGGTATTTTTCCTGTGATATAGAAGTTTCTACTCTCTGGAGGAGGAAGTCTGTACTCAGGTTGAAAAGAAAACTCAGTGTTTGACCTTATAAACAAGGTTCTTTTTTAACATCAGAAAGAAAAATTCTAATAGAAATCATCAGAATGCCTAGTTTTAATTATTGGAAAGCAAACAAAGCCATATTGGCTTGACAACTGTTAAATTAGTTAGCACCAAATGTTTTAATCTATTTTAGTAGAAAACTATTTCTAAAAGGGTAATAAAGACTGATAATATTCCTACATTAACATTTTAACAATTTTATACATTCTGTGAAGAAAATGAGTTATTTTTCTTTTAACACTGATTTTTGACAGCTACCTCTTTTTTTTTTTTTTTTTTTTTTACCTACAGCAATGGATCGCCTAGGATTAAGGTGTTTAGAGAAAGTTATGCTTTTCTCTAACTTGGTAAGATAATTGCATCAGTTGTTGAAACTTTTTGTGTATGTTCCCTGAATGTATTCCCTCAGTTTATTCAATTGGGCATTCCAAAGATAAAGAAGTTTTAAATAATTTATCTCTCTCTCAGAAAGCAGAGATAAATTTGAAATCCTATGACATTTTTTTCTCGAATATTAGAAACTAGTCATAAAAGATGTATTTTCACAAGTTGCTTCAAAAATATGATATTAAAATCAAAAGGAGTGTACTGAGGGGAGATTGTAAAGAAAAGGATGAAATCAAGGATACTGCTAAATTAGGAGTTTGAGATAGTTGGTGGTAGAGTTGTGCTACTTTTGAATAGAGGCATATTGAGGATGAATGAATCAATGTACCTAGGAGAGAAATCAAGAACTACATTTTGGATATTTTAGTTTTCAGATGCCCTCTTAGAATTTTAGAATGAAAGCCAAGTATGAAACTAAATCAATCTGGTTGTGTTAAGACTTGTAAGCTTGGGAATCATTGCCATATAGATGGTATATCAAGGTGTATATAAAATTCTAAAAACAAAAGCTAACTCCCAGGGTAAGGGTATTGTGGATAGAAGCACTGGAAAATAAATTCAGTGAGTTGTGATAGTATTTAAAAAAAATAAGATAGAATTAAAACAAATAGGATACAAAAGATTAGAGTGTAATACTCCTTGTATGGATACATAAAATTTAGAGAAAATTATATTTTAGCAGTATATGTATGTGTATTCTCAGTCAGGATATAGAGCATACTTTTAATGTAGACTACAATAAAGTGTTTTAAAAACTTTGATCAACATAGGGAATCTAAGAAAGAGAAGTGTAAGCAAATTAATCCTTGCTTAGTACCAATGTACAGTGGTCTACAAGGTTATAAAGTATCAGTGGACATGACTGAGAAAAGGCAACTAGTAAGTGGTTAAACAGGAGAAGGCAAGAGTGAATGTCAACATTCTAGGCATCAACAAACTAAAATGGACTGGAATGGGTGAATTTAACTCAGATGACCATTATATCTACTACTGTGGGCAGGAATCCCTTAGAAGAAATGGAGTAGCCATCATGGTCAACAAAAGAGTCCGAAATGTAGTATTTGGATGCAACCTCAAAAACGACAGAATGATCTCTGTTCATTTCCAAGGCAATCCATTCAATATCACGGTAATCCAAGCCTATATCCAAACCAGTAACACTGAAGAAGCTGAAGTTGAATGGCTCTATGAAGACCTACAAGACTTTTTAGAACTAACACCCAAAAAAAGATGTCTTTTTCATTATAGGGGACTGGAATGCAAAAGTAGGAAGTCAAGAAACACCTGGAGTAACAGGCAAATTTGGCCTTGGAGTATGGAATGAAGCAGGGCAAAGGCTAATAGAGTTTTGCCAAGAGAACGCACTGGTCATAGCAAACACCCTCTTCCAACAACACAAGAGAAGACGCTACATATGGACATCACCAGATGGTCAAAACCGAAATCAGATTGATTATATACTTTGCAGTCAAGATGTAGAAATTCTATACAGTCAGCAAAAACAAGACTGGGAGCTGACTGTGGCTCAGATCATGAACTCCTTATTGCCAATTTCAGACTTAAATTGAAGAAAGTGGAGAAAACCACTAGACCATTCAGGTATGACCTAAATTAAATCCCTTATGACTATACAGTGGAAGTGAAAAATAGATTTAAAGGACTAGATCTGATAGACAGAGTGCCTGATGAACTATAGACAGAGGTTCGTGACATTGAACAGGAGATAGGGATCAAGATCATCCCTAAGGGAAAAAAAATGCAAAAAGGCAAAATGGTTGTCTGAGGAGGCCTTACAAATAGCTGTGAAAATAAGAGAAGCAAAAAGCAAAGGAGAAAAAGAAAGATATTACCATCTGAGTGCAGAGTTCCAAAGAATAGCAAGGAGAGATAAGAAAGCCTTCCTCAGCGATCAATGCAAAGAAATAGAGGAAAACAACAGAATGGGAAAGACTAGAGATCTCTTCAAGAAAATTAGAGATACCAAAGGAACATTTCACGCAAAGATGGGTTCGATAAAGGACAGAAATGGTATGGACCTAACAGAAGCAGAAGATATTAAGAAGATGTGGCAAGAATACACAGAAGAACTGTACAAAAAAGATCTTCATGACCCAGATAACCACGATGGTGTGATCACTCACCTAGAGCCAGACATCCTGGAATGTGAAGTCAGGTGGGCCTTAGAAAGCATCACTACGAACAAAGCTAGTGGAGGTGATGGAATTCCACTTGAGCTATTTCAAATCTTAAAAGATGATGCTGTGAAAGTGCTGCATGTAATATGCGGGCAAATTTGGAAAGCTCCGCAGTGGCCACAGGATTGGAACAGGTCAGTTTTCAGTGCAATCCCAAAGAAAGGCAATTCCAAAGAATGCTCAAACTACTGCACAATTGCACTCATCTCACACATTAGTGAAGTAATGCTCAAAATTCACAAGCCAAGCTTCAGCAATACATGAACTGTGAACTTCCAGATGTTCAAGCTGGTTTTAGAAAAGGCAGAGGAACCAGAGATCAAATTGCCAACATCTGCTGGATCATTGAAAAAGCAAGAGAGTTCCAGAAAATCATCTATTTCTGCTTTATTGACTATGCCAAAGCCTTCAACTGTGTGGGTCACAAGAAACTGTGGAAAATGCTGAAAGAGATGGGCATACCAGACCACCTGACTTGCCTCTTGAGAAACCTGTATGCAGGTCAGGAAGCAACAGTTAGAACTGAACATGGAACAACAGACTGATTCCAAGTAGGAAAAGCAGTACCTCAAGGCTGTATATTGTCACCCTGCTTATTTAACTTATATGCAGAGTACATCATGAGAAACCCTGGGCTGGAAGAAGCACAAGCTAGAATCAAGATTGCTCGGAGAAATATTAATAACCTCAGATAAGCGGATGGATGACACCAGCCTTATGGCAGAAAGTGAAGAGGAACTAAAAAGCCTCTTGATGAAAGTGAAAGAGGAGAGTGAAAAAGTTGGTTTAAAGCTCAACATTCAGAAAACTAAGATCATGGCATCTGGTCCCATCACTTCATGGCAAATAGATGGGGAGACAGCGGAAACAGTGTCACACTTTATTTTTTTGGACTCCAAGATCATTTAAGATGGTGATTGCAGCCATGAAATTAAAACATGCTTACTCCTTGGAAGGAACGTTATGACCAACCTAGATATCATATTAAAAAGCAGAGACATTACTTTGCCAACAAATTTCCGTCTAATCAATACTATGGTTTTTCCAGTGGTCATGTGTGGATGTGAGAGTTAGACTGTGAGGAAAGCTGAGTGCCGAAAAATTGATACTTTTGAACTATGGTGTTGGAGAAGACTCTTAAGTGTCCCTTGAACTGCAAGGAGATCCAACCAGTCCATCCTAAAGGAGATCTGTCCTGGGTGTTCATTGGAAGGACTGATGCTGAAGCTGAAACTACAATACTTTGGTCACTTCATGCGAAGAGTTGACTCACTGGAAAAGACCCTGATACTGGGAGGAATTGGGGGCAGGAGGAGAAGGGAATGACAGAGGATGAGATGGCTGGTTGGCATCACTGACTCGATGGACATGAGTTTGTTTAAGCTCTGGAAGTTGGTGATGGAGGCCTGGAGTGCTGGGATTCATGGAGTCGCAAACAGTCAGACTCGACTGAGCGACTGAACTGAACTGACTGGAAGTAAGAGAAGAACCAAAAGAGTAACATCACAGAATCTCAGAGAAGAGACTGTTTCAGGAAAATAGCGGCAGTAAAATATACTTCATCTGCAAAGTCAATAATATGATTCTGTTAGCTGTATGTGGAGAGTGAGAGTAAAAGAGGAAGTGTTTTTTTTTTTTTTCCTTGGAAATAATGGTCGATGGTGATGTCATTAATATTAATTGAGAAGTGAAAAGTAAAACATCATTTAGTCT
Organism: Cervus canadensis; assembly: GCF_019320065.1. NCBI lineage: Eukaryota > Metazoa > Chordata > Mammalia > Artiodactyla > Cervidae > Cervus > Cervus canadensis. The sequence continues at coordinate 85,413,331 of NC_057419.1, forward strand.
TCTTCTGAAGAGTTTTATAATATAATTAATGAGATAAAACATGAATACCGGAGATGAGTTCAACACAAGAGGAAATATACTAAAATACACAAAACAGTGTTTTTGGTGAATATAAATTTAATTCTAATATTGGACAAATAACAGTCAAATTAATTGGATTTTAGCTTGATAGTTGAAGAAAGAATTTGATATGGCTTGGCCCAGAATAGAAGTACGAGAATTCAGGGTATAAAACAGCAGTAGACCCACAGAAATAGAAAAAACTAACAAACAAACAAACAAGCAAAAAACAACTTAAGGTTACCAAAAGGGAAAGGGCAGGGGAGGAGTAAATTGAGAATTTGGGATTAACACATTCATATTATTATATACACAATATATCATCAGTAAGGATCTATGCATAACACAGAATCATACTCTGTACTTTGTAATAACCTATAAAGGAAAGAATCTTAAAAAGAATATATATTTACATATATATATATATATGTATATATATATACACACACACAGATATATATAATTGAATCACTTTGCTGTGCACCTCAAACTAGCACAGCATTGTTAATCAACTGTACTTTAATTTAAAAGAATTGAAAAATAATAAAACTTTTAAAAGCTTAAAAAATTTTTAAAAGGAAGTTTTTCTCAGAATATAGTCTGCTTTCTTGTTTTCTTTCTTTTTTTTTTATCCTTTCCTATAAGACTTTCAAGAAATAATGTTATTCTTAAGTACAATTTATAATTGGGCTAATGCTTTATTTTGCCTGCTGTGTACTACCATTTCTATGGTAGATAATAAGAAGAAATTAAATAAAAAATATAGCTGTCAGAGGTGAAAAATGTGAAAAGGAAGCAATAATTAAAATGGAACTCTTATTATAAAGATAATAAGCAAAATGCAAATAAAATTGTCAAGTAAAGTATTAATAAATTACTGACATGAAAATCTGAGAAAAGCATGGGAGTCCATGAGATCTGGGAGAAAACAAGCTGGAATTTAATGGCTAGGTGATATGTAGAGATTATATAATAAAAAATTTTATGTCAAAAAAGAAAAAGAATATGATCACATCAATTGATACACACAAAGAATTTATCAAAGCCCATCCCCATTTATAACAATAACTCTCACCAAACTAGGCCTACAAGAGGGAACTTCCTCAACTTAATAAACAGCGTCTATAGCTCAGTTGGAAAAGAATCCGCCTGCAATGCAGGAGACCTGGGTTTGATCTTTGAGTTGGGAGGACCCCCTGGAGAAGGGAAAGGCTACCCACTCCAGTATTCTGCCTGGCAGAATTCCATGGACTGTATAGTCCATGGGTGTCAGGAAGCATTTAACAAGAGGCTTCCTGTGTGCTGTTTTGGATCTGTCAGGAACCCTCTGGTCCATATTAATTAGGAGAGGCATGCCTTTCCCAGGGCTGAGGAATCCAGGCATTTCTCATTACAGTGATAAGTACCCTCTTCCTTCTTATGAAAAGGTGATTGTTCGCAACTCTCTCTTTGATAGGGATCATCTTATGTTTTGTAAGTCTGGAATTTTAATCTTTATCTTTGCTGAGAATAACTACGGTATATATGCCCACACCATGTTGATTTAAACACCTTTGCTCCATCAGAGCTTTGGTCCCGTGTCTGTCTGTCTGTCTGTCTGTCTTTCTCTCTCTCTCTCTCTTTCTTTCTTTCATCCTTCCTTCCTTCCTTTCTTTCTTTCTTTCTATTCTTTCTTTCTCTCTCTCTTTCTCTCTATCTATTTCTGGTGAATTCCTTGGAGTGCAGAGGCCCGCTGAGCTCACTTTCTTGCCCAGGCTTCTAAGACCCTCTCGAGAAGGCACACTGTGCCTTCACCCACTCGAGAGGGTGCCTGGTGCCTACATGCAGCAGTGCAAGCCTTAAGAATAGGACTCTACTGGCTTTCCATGTAAACCAGGGGAAATCAGCCTCTTTCTCTATCTTACTTTGTTATTGTCGACTCCGGACCACCAGGTTCCTGTCTATTAAAGGACCAACAAGTGGCGCCCAGAAACAGGGACTTGGTACACGTGGCTTCAGACGGAGTGATCCCCAGGGCCTATTGAGGCCAGTAAGTATTAAGACACGGGTCAATCAGCTGGAAAACCCCCTGGCTTTTCTACTTTACTTCAGCTCTTATGTAAAGTTCAGGGATTTTCGGTTTCACGCCAGAGAATAGAGGCTTGCCTTCAGACAGTGGTTGAATGTAACTAGATGATGATACCTTACAAAAGGCCCAATTAGAACAACAAAAGATACTTCAAGATTTTCCTACTGCCCCAGTTGCTCCAAGGGCTCCTTCCCTGCCAGAGGGCACATATCCCAAAGTCTCTCTAACCCAAAATTTCAAGATATAGCCAGAGATTATGCTAACAGAAATGCTCGAGTTGGCACTCCCCAAAATCAAATTACTTTTGAGATGCTAACTGGCACCTGACAATTTGATGCTATAGAAGCGCAAATACGATGCCCTCCTTTGTTGCCTGATCAATTAAAAACAGTGGCCCTTGAAGCTTGGGATCGAATTACTCCTCAAGGGGAGCCTACAGGTAGCTACATTAAAATATTGCAGGGACCTAATAAAATGTATGCTGATTTCTTAGCTAGATTAGAAACTGCTATTTCCCATACAGTAATTGGAGAAGAAGCTGAAAGGCAACTAGAGAAATTACTTGCTTATGAAAATGCAAATCAGGAATGCCAAAGGGCTATAGCCCCAATTCGTGAGACAGGGGCTATTTTTCATTATTTAAAGGCTTGTCGCAATATAAGATCAAAAATTCAAAACATGCAAATGCTAGTTGAGACAATGGGTGCTTGTTTTAAAAAGAGAAATAAAAGATGCTTTACATGTAGAGATAAGAACCATTTTAAAAAAAGACTGCCCTAAGAAAGTCAAGAAAATAACAAAAAACAAAAAACCAAAACCTCCAAAAATCTGCCCTTGCTGCCTTAGAGAAATGCATTGGGCCAAAGAGTGTAAATCTAAATTTGATATTGAAAAAAAAAACAAAAAAAACAAACCTATTCTGGGAAACTCCAAGCAAGAAACCTCCCAGGTCCCCTTCAAAAAAAACCAGGGACAAATTCCGTCTTTTCCCTCAAACCCTCAACATCCAATAGTGCTGCCCTCGATATACCAGCCCTAAACTCATTTACCCTCAGGCAGTCCTCTCTAGAATACCTACTGGACTTTTTGAGCCTCTGCCCCCACAAACCTTCAGTCTTTTACTTGGCTGATCTAGTTTGACTTAACAGGTAGAAAGGCTAGGGGTCTCCAAATGGAAAAAATAGGCTGCAAGTGTCAGACATTTTTATCTCTCTTAAGCAGCAGAAAAAAAAAAAAAAACTGGTTATATATATAAATATATATATATTTCTTCTCTATACAAATTTAAAAGGAGGTTTCTCTTAAAATACTGTGTTCCCATAATGACACCTGGTTTCACTTGAAGTTAACTATTCTCAAACCCTGAGTTAACCAAAGCATTTTTCTTATGGAAATGTTTGTCTTAAGCTATGTTATTGTGCTATACATTTACCCCAGACTCTGTCTTCAAGTTGGTTCTGACTAAGACTCAAAACAGACTTGACAAACCAGTGTGTTTTAGTCATGCAAATGTTCTCTTAAGCTATGTTAATGAACTGTATTTGCTTAAAAACCTACCTATATTTCTAGGTACTTTAAACAATTTTTTACAATCTTTTTCTATTAAACATATTACAGGTATTCCTTATAATCCACAGACATAAGACATAGTTGAGCAAACACATCACACACTAAAGTTATAAATAAAAAAGTTAAAGAAGGGGGAATACACAGGAACACTACTGTCTTCCTTATCTAAAGCAGACTTTACTAGATTCCAACATAAGATATTTTCTAAACTCATAATTATTGTTAATATCGGTTTATTAGTTTTAAATTTTTTAAACCTACCACAGGGAAATATTTTAACAAGAGCAGAAAGACATTTCGAGGAATTGAAGGACACTTCTCTTCCTCTGCCCATTTGGTATCAAGATGGGTTCAATAAACAATGGAAATCTGGGAAATTAATCTTACAGGGAAAGGGATATGCTTGTATTTCCCCAGGTGGATCCAAAAAACTTTTTCCTTGGAAAATTCGACCCAAAGGGGCCCCCAGCATTCAAAATAGAGACAACAAGAACCCCAGAAGGAAGAAATTCCAATACGGGCCATGGCAGCTCTAAAGATCTCCAGAAAGCACCACCCTCGACGACATCAACCCTATGATATCCCCTCTTGGGGACAAATAAAAACCTTCACTAATGAAGTTAAGAATCTGATTTCTCAACAGGGAATGCCTCAGAGTCCTGAAAACCTTCTTATCGCTATGCGACGTTGGCCTGCGCGACCCTGCTCAAGACGAATTAACGAACTTACTTACCCAACCCCCCCTTTTTTTGCAGGTCATGAAATAGATGGAGAAAAGGCCAATCGATCATATCAACCAATGACTCCACCCATATGCCCCCTCCCTGGAACCCTGACACCCTGGGGAGGAGGGAAAACTAATTAACATTTCTTTAGGTTATGAAGTCCTTCCTTTGTGTATGGGCCCAGCAAAATTATGCATAAACATCGGCCGACAAACTTGGGCTTTCGTCCTGCCTCCAAAAGACTTGTGGACATTGCTGCACTTTTTCTGTCTGTGAACCATGTTTACTACTGAAACTTTAGGGAAAGAGTTAGGGAAATAACAAAAAGGATTATGTAAAAGGTTACTAACACTACGTTGAAACATTATCATGACAGAAGACTTCTTGGCTGACTTGACGGTGGAATGGCACCTCCTCCTCCTCCAATCGTCCTCGGTAAACAAATTAGGCCTGAATAATGGGACATTTGGAAACTCGCTGCCAGCACTGAAGAACTTGGGATTTAGACTGGACATTTCGCAGGGACCAGTCGTGGTCATAGTAACTATTTATTTCGCTATAATCAGTCATATTTTAAACAGGCCTGTGTCCCACTTCCTTTTGTTATAGCCATAAGAAATTTACAACTTGATCTGTAACTTGTATTAATTGCCAATTTTGTGTTACTTCTGTTCAATTCAATCATAGTACCTACACCTGGGAACAAATCAAATTTCATTTACTTGATAATGCCTCTCTGAATGTACAATTACTGCAGAAGGAAATCTTTGAAACTTTTTCTAAACGTCTGCCCTCTTCCACTAATTTAGAAACTTTAGCTAAACAAATTATCTGGGCTAGACCCACAAGGATGGTTTCAAAGTATCACCCACCGCATGGGGTCGAGAACTGTAGCTTTGATGATTGTATCGATAATTGTATTTGTTGTTTATCGTTGCCATAAAGTTGGTTAATACTAACCAAACTCATTTGGTCAGGACCTTTTTTTTTTACAAATATAATAAAATAGGGGGAATTGTCAGGAAACATTTAACAAGAGGCTTCCTGTGTGCTGTTTTGGATCTGTCAGGAACCCTCTGGCCCTTATTCTTGAATATTCAGGAATTTAGAGGAGAGGCACGCCTTTCCGGGGGCTGAGGAATCCAGGCATTTCTCATTACAGTGATAAGTACCCTCTTCCTTCTTATGAAAAGGTGATTATTTGCAACTCTCTCTTTGATAGGGATCATCTTATGTTTTGTAAGTCTGGAATTTTAATCTTTATCTTTGCTGAGAATAACTACAGTATATACGCCCACGCCATGTTGATTAAAACACCTTTGCTCTATCAGAGCTTTGGTCCCCGTGTCTGTCTGTCTTTCTTTCTTTCTTTCTTTCTTTATTCTTTATTTATTTCTCTCTCTTTCTATCTATTTCTGGCTAATTCCTTGGAGCATGGAGGCCCGCTGAGCTCACTTTCTTGCCCAGGCTTCTAAGACCCTCTCGAGAAGGCACACTGTGCCTTCACCCACTTGAGAGGGCGCCTGGTGCCTACGTGCAGCAGCGCGAGCCCTAAGAGTAGGACTCTATTGGCTTTCCGGGTAAACCAGGGGAAATCAGCCTCTTTCTCTCTCTTACTTTCTTATAGTCAACTCCGGACCACCAGGTTGCAGTCCATTAAAGGACCAACACATGGGGTCGCAAAGAGTTGGAAATGACTGAGCAACTTTCACTTTTCAGGAAACATCTGCAGCTATCACCATGGTTAATGATGAAAATTTTAATATTTTTCCCCTAAAATCAGGAAAAAGAGAAAAACATCCACTATTACAATTTTTGTTCAGAATAGTACAGGAAGTCTTAACTACTGCTTATCTGTAAAGGTTTTCATTTCTCCTTTATATCTAAATGAGTACCTTGCTAGGTAGAGCAAACTTGGTTATAGGTTTTTCTCTTTCATCACTTTAAGTATGTCCTGCCATTCCTTTCTGATCTGAGGAATTTCTATAGAAATATCAGATGTTATCCTTATAGGAATCCCCTTGTGTGCTATTTGTTTCTTTTCCCTTGCTGCTTTTAATATTTTCTCTTTGTATTTGACCTTCGTTAGTTTGATTACTATGTGTCTTGGGGTGTTTCACCTGGGGTTTATCCTGTTTAGGACTCTCTGGATTTCTTGGACTTGGCTGGCTGTTTCCTTCCCCATTTTAGGGAAGTTTTTGACTATTATCTCATCAAGTATTTTTCTCATGGGCTTTCTTTTTGTCTTCTTCTGGGACACCCATGTTTCAAATGTTAGGGCCTTTAACATTGTCCCAGAGGTCTCTGAGGTTGTCCTCATTTATTTTAATTGTTTTTTCTATTTCCCTTTCTGCTTCATTTATTTCTACCATTCCATCTTCCACATCACTTATCCTCTCTCCTGCCTCAGTTATTCTACTGTTAGTTCCCTCCAGAGTGCTTTTGATCTCAGTTATTGCATTGTTCATTATCAATTGATTCTTCTTTATTTCTTCTAGATCTTTGCTAAACATGTCTTGCATCTTCTCAGTCCTCATCTCTAGTCTATCTGTAACTCCAATTTGATTTCAAGATTTTTTATCATCTTTATTATCATTATTCCAAATTATTTTTCAGGTAGGCTCCCTATCACCTCCTCTTTTGTTTGGTTTTGTGGGTTATTATCATGTTCTTTCACCTTTTGAATATTTCTCTGCCTTTTCATTTTTTTAGATTACTGTGTTTGGGGTGCCCTTTCTGCAGGCTGGAAGCTCGTGGTCCCTCTTAACTGTGGAGTCTGCCCCCTGAGGGTGGGGTTGGACTGTCTTGTCAAGGTTTCCTGGTTAGGGGAACTTGCGTCAGTGCTCTGGTGGGTGGAGCTGGTTCTCTTCTTTCTGGAGTGCAATGAAGTGTCCAGTGGTGAGTTTGGGGCTGTCTATGGGTTTGGCATGGCTTAGGACAGCTCTCTTTTAATGTTCAGTATTGTGTTCCTGTTTTGCTGGAGAATTATGTAATGTGTCTTGCACTGGAACTTGTTGGCTCTTGGGTGGAACTCGGTTTTAGTGTAGTTATTGAGGCTTTTGGGTGAGCTCTTGTCTATTAATTTTCCCTGGAGTCAGGCATTTCTGATGTTCTCAGGTTTTGGAGTTAAGCCTCCTGCCTCTGGCTTTCAGTTCTTCTCTTACAGTAGCCTCGCCACTTCTCGATACATACAGCATAGAATATAAAACCCCCAGGTTATTGGTGAAACAGTTCTCCACAGCCAGGAACACCCAGAGAGGTTCACAGAGCTATACAAAGAAGAGAAGAGGAAGGCGGGAGATAGAGGTGACCAGGAGGAGAAAAGGGAGAGTCAAAAGGGGAGAGAGCAATATAGCCTGTAATCAAATAGCTTAGTGCTATCCATAGCCTGGAACACCCAGAGAGATTCACAGAGTTATGCAGAGGAGAAAAGAGGGAGGAAGGAGATAGAGGTTACCTGGAGGAGAAAAGGGCAAGTCTAGAGGGGAGAGAGCAATCAGCCGGTAATCAAATCAATAAGTGAAAATAGACGCTGAAGATTAGATTTTAGATTAAATTAGATTTTATCAACAAAGTTGATAAGGAATATCAAAAAGCAAAGATTAAAAACCTGGAATAGAGGTTAGACTCTCAAAAATACAATATGCAAAATTGCAAAACGTGATCAATCACAAAAATTAAAATATATATATATGGAATTGGTTTTTAAAAATGTAATATCAGGCTATAGAAATTAAAATTAAAGGAGTAGTAAATAACTAAATTCTACAAAAATAAAAAAGTGGTAATAGCAAAAATATATCTAGAAATTTCCTGGAGCTATTGTGGGCAGTGTGGGGTCAGTTCAGTGTCATATAGTCCCTTGTTCTGGTTTTACTTGTTCTCAAGGTCTACAGCTGTCTCTCAAATGCACAGTCCCCAGTATTAAATACAGGGTTTTAATCTGTTGCACCTGCCATTTCCAGAGCTGTTCCCCCTTCTTTGCTTATTTTGGCTTCCTCTTTTTGCAAGTCTCTTCAGTGTCTAATTTCCACTCTGATACAAAGGGGGCAAAGGTGGCCACTTGTTTAGTTCACTTGTTCAGTTGTGTTATGGGGAGGAAGGGACACTGCAAGGAAATACCACTGACATGTGTGGGGAGTGTTCATGGTGGATGGACCAAACTGGGTTTGCTACAGCCCAAGGTGGAATGTATTTCTGGGTCTACACTGCTCAGGCCTCAGGATGCTCTGCATGGGTACTGTTCCAAGTGGGCCCTGAGTTTCATGCAGTTCCCAGGACTAAGCCACTCTGGTTCTTGGATTCTCTCAGCAAAGTCACAGATCCAGATGTGCTATACATTTTGTGCCTCTCAGGTCTGAGCAGCTCAGGTGACCAGGTGCTTGGAGAGCACATTGTCCCAGGCGGGCCATGTGTCTTATTCACCTCCCCAGTCCTGGCCGCTCGATTTCCCAGGTGCACTATGAGAGCACAATCCCAGGTGTGTCATGTGTCTCCTCTGGGGAGCTGATCTCAGGCTGTGACACTCCTGATAGATGTCAACCATCCAGGATCTCAGGAAGACCTGGTTAGCAACTGGGAAGCTGCTCACAGTTTGGTGGAAGATGCAATCTCTGGGGCTTAGATTACAGCAGCCCTTTGCCTTTTTGCTCTGGTTGTTGTCTGCCTGCCTATCTGCCTCCGGGGAGGAAGGGCTCTATACGGCAGCCAGCTTGCCCTCCTTTGGTATTAGCTGAATCCTTGTTCTGTGAGCATGCCAGGGGTCACTGTGAGGCCTTAGAGCCTTTCACAGGAAAGTTTTTTTTTTTTTTTTTTTAATCTCTCTGGCGATCCCAGGGTTTGGGTTGCTATCTCACATTAGCTCCCTCAGTTTGTTCTCTGGGTATTCAAGCCTGGTCCTTAACCTAAGGACCGATGAGGCAGCCCACACCTCCCTGCCCAGCCCCCACTCACTCATGGTGGACAAGAGCATCTGGGCTAATTCTCTGCTTGCAATTGTGGTTGGGTACATATTCTGCAGTTTTTTTTTTTTTCTTCCTGGTTATGTTGCCCTCTGAGATTCCAAAACTCCCCACAGACACGCCTGTGAGAGGTGTTCCTACTGTTAGGAATCTTCTCCTCCTTCCCGACTCCCACCCCAGCACAAGTCTCAGTCCCTAAATCTTTTGTCTCTGTTTTTGTCTTTTATATTTTGTTCTACCTCCTTTTGAAGAGAAAGGGTTGCCTTTCTGGGCGCCAGTTTTCCTCTGCCAGCGTTCAGACTTTGTTTTGTGGAAGTTACTCAACATTCAAATGATCTTTTGATGAATTTGTGGGGGATAAAGTGGTCTCTCCATCCTATTTATCCACCGTCTTGGGACTGTGCCCCTCTCCTTGCAGTTTCGATAGATACTTCCCTAGTGACTAGTGGTATTGAGTAACTTTTTATGTGCTTATTGATCACTAATGTTTCTTCTTTGGATAAATTAGGTTGTTTTGTTTATGCTAAGTGTTAGAAGTTCTTTACGTATACTGACTAATAATTCTTTTTATTATTATTATTTTTGGATGCAGCTTGTGAAATCTTAGTTCCTTGACCTTAGTACCCCAGAGAACAAACCTGGGGTACCCTATAGTGGAATTCTCAATTTGTTACGAGTTACAATTTTTTTCTCCCATTTTTGGGTTGCCTTGTCACTTCCTTCATATCGTCCTTTGGTGTAGTCTGTTATTAGTTTGATGAGGCCTATTTTTTTCTTTCTTTTTTTGTTTGTGCTTTCAGTGTCATAATCAAGAAATCTTGCCAAATCTATTGTCATGAAGCATTCCTCCTATATTATTGTGAAGAGTTTATACTTTTAGCTCTTATGTTTAGATATTTGATCCACTTTGAGTTAAATTTTATATAGACCCTAGAACCTTCCCAGGTGGTACCAGCAGTAAAGAACCCACCTGCCAATGCAGGAGACACAAGACACTTTACTTCAATCCCTGGGTCAGGGAGATGTCCTGGAGAAGGGCATGGCAACCCACTTCAGTTTTCTTGCCTGGAGAATCCCATGGACAGAAGAGCCTGACAGGCTATCATCCATAGGTTCTCAAAGAGTCAAACACAACCAAAGTGACAGCACACACAAGGTAAGGGTCAAATGTGTTCTTTTTCATGTGGACATGCAGTTTTCCAAGCACCATTTCTTGAAAAGACTATTCTTTTCCTCACTGAATGATTTTGACATGTCATATATGTGAGTATCTATTTCTGGGCTTTATATTCCATCCCATGGATATATGTGTCTGTTTTTATTTTAGTATCATACTGAGAGAGCCAATTTCTAGGTAGGTTGATAAGAAGCCTGGGAGTCACTGGGGAGGAGAGAAGGGATTGAAGTTCTCAAGGAAGAGAAAAGGACAAACTTTTTTCTACATTCCTTAGTCTTAGTCACAGAAAATGATTTTCTCTTTAAGCTGGAGCTGATGATTACACAACAAAACAACTCAGCTTAAACTCTATATTGAGGATTATATAACAACAATTTATCCTGCTTGAAGACAGTTTCTCCTTCTTGAGAAGGAGATTAATTTTCCTTAATTCTGATTAATCCTGTTATCATAAAACATATATTAATGGGAATGGATCTGGTACACCACACTCCATTTAAACTAAACAATGTCATTTCATGCCTTTATCCTCTATGTTTTCACCTTTTACTTTTCAGATGGGCCTGATAACATATATGGGCCTGCTTCTGCTGACTTCAAAAATCCTTAGTCTGCTGTTTGACTCTCAAAACAACACCTTTCTGTCCTGAGCTCATTCTTATGCAGCATTCTACAATTGGTCTAGTTGCTGGGTCTGCAATCAGTTGAAGGCTTCCATGGTGGATTTCTCCATTTCAAGGAGAAGACTTTCTTCAACTCTGTGAATATCTTCACCAACAACAATCACGTGTGATGCCTCTCTGTAATCTGATGACATCTAGCAATCCTAAAATGGAGTGGTGTAACACTTTGTACCACAAGTATGGATATAATGTGACTTTCAACTTTGATTATACATTATCTTGATCTAATGACTATTTTGCTGAACACAAGAAGGTGAATGGGTCTAGATCTGGTGGTTTCTTACCTGACGTTTAGCAAATATAGGATGAGGTCATATGGCTAACTCCTGAAAAGGGACGCCTACTATCTAATGTTCCCATATGCTGGGAAGAAATAGGGCCATCCCCAAAAGTTAGCCAACAATTATAATGATTGGAAAAAACTGGGATTTTTGCCTCAAGAAATATGCAATGTAATCATTCCTGTATTTTCCAATCCCAGTTCAGGTTCTCCTTTTGCCTGGCCAGGAACTCACTGGGATTGGATTCCTCAGTCATGCTGTTTTGCTCCAAACAGAAAATATTGAACATGTGGCTCTTATCGATGGGTGTGACTTCCTCCTGGCTGGATAGTGAGACCCACCCTATGCTTACCTTTTACTCATGGCTTCATATTTTCAGGGCTTCAAGAGAAGCCTGCTAATCTGCCACACAATAAAACTTTCTGGGCAAGGTCTGTATTTCACTGGTATGACTATCTGGCTGCCGTGTCCCTTTCCTTTCTGGGAACTACAGATGTTATGCTCTGACTAACTTTACTCAACAGGCTTTACAAGATTCTCAAAAAGCTATTTTAGCCCTTAGTGCTGAACAAATACAAATTAGAAACGTGGTTTTACAGAACAGATTGGCCTTAGATATTCTAATGGCTGCACAAGGAAGAACTTGTGGCTGTATTCATACCCAATGTTGTACATATATATATGAGATATGAGTATTAATGTAACTCACTTTACTGAAAACATGAACAAGATGATTCACACTATGAATTCCCCTGAAGCCTCAGTCACCTCACTTTGGGAAACATTATTTCCCCATGGTGGAAAATTATCTTAATCTTAATAATTCTAATTGTTCTGTTTTTACTATTTGCTCCTTGTATCTGTAACTGTGTAACTGGATTTATTTTCAACTCTCTGAAAGCTAAAAAGTTACAGATGGTTGTCCAGGCTCCTACGAGTGCCACAGTTTCCTCCAACTATTACTGGGGGCCCCTGGATCAGAGACTCTCAATGTGAGGGTTAGGAGAATATGTTGTTTCAACAATTTAGGGATGATGCCCCTCAACAGCATGCAGTAGTTATGGAATGAACAGGACACCCCTTTCCCTTGGCAGCATAGTTCTCCTAAAAGAAAGGGGGGCTGTGAGAGACTCAATTTCTAGGTAGGCTGGGCCTATCTAGAAGTCAGGGCCCCCAAGGAAGAGAGAAGGGTCTGGAGTTCTCAGTCTTAGTCACATAAAACTTTATTTATTTATTTTTCTTTAAGCTGGAACTCATGATTACACAACAAAACACCACAAACTGTGGAAAATTCTTAAAGAGATGGGAATACCACACCACCTGACCTGCCTCTTGAGAAATCTGTATGCAGGTCAGGAAGCAACAGTTAGAACTGGGCATGAAACAACAGACTGGTTCCAAGTAGGAAAAGGAGTATGTCAAGGCTGTATATTGTCACCCTGCTTATTTAACTTATATGCAGAGTACATCATGAGAAACGCTGGGCTGGATGAAGTACAAGCTGGAATCAAGATTGCTGGGAGAAATATCAATAACCTCAGAAATGCAGATGACACCATCCTTATGGCAGAAAGTGAAGAAGAACTAAAGAGCCTCTTGATAAAAGTGAAAGAAGAGAGTGAAAAAGTTGGCTTAAAGCTCAAAATTCAGAAAACTAAGATCATGGCATCTGGTCCCATCACTTCATGGCAAATAGATGGGGAAACAGTGGAAACAGTGGCTGACTTTATTTTTTTGGGCTCCAAAATCACTGCAGATGGTGACTGCGGTCATGAAATTAAAAAACGCTTAGTCTTTGGAAGAAAATTTATGACCAAACTAGACAGCACATTAAAAAGCAGAGACATCACTTTGCAAAACAAAGGTCCATCTAGTCAAGGCTGTGGTTTTTCCAGTAGTATATGGATGTGAGAGTTGGACTATAAAGAAAGCTGAGGGCTGAATACTTGTTGCTTTTGAACTGTGGTGTTGGAGAAGACTCTTGAGAGTCCCTTGGACTGCAAGGAGATCCAACCAGTCCATCCTAAAGGAAATCAGTCCTGAATATTCATTGGAAAGACTGATGTTGAAGCTGAAACTCCAATACTTTGGCCATCTGATGCGAAGAACTGACTCATTGGAGAAGACCCTGATGCTCAGAAAAATTGAAGGCGGGAGAAGGGAATGACAGAGGATGAGATGATTGGATGGCATCACAGATTCAATGGACATGAGTTTGAGTAAACTCTGGGAGTTGGTGATGGACAGGGAGGCCTGGCGTGCTGCGGTTCATGGGGTCGCAAAGTGCCAGACATGACTGAGTGACTGAACTGAACTTATAAGATCAGATTTTAATCTGGTCATCTTAAAATGTAAGTTATGGTAGTAGGTCTAGTAATATCTTTACAATCTTAAGACATTCTTTTGATTTACTGTAATAAGTGATTAAAAATGTATATAGCTCCTTTGCTAAGACTAGTGAGTGGGGCACTTCCAGCCCCCTGCTGATGTCTATGTCATAAGCTTTCTCTGTCCCTTTTAACTGTAATAAAACTTCTGTGACACAAAAGCCCTGAATGGTCAAGCCTAGTCTCTGATCCCAAAGCTAAATCTTTTTCTTCGGAGTTCATGCATCTGACATTTTCCACCATAAGCTATCAATACTGTTTTGATTACTTAAGCTTTGTAACAAGTTATGAAATTAGGAAGTGTAAGTCCTACAAATTTGTCCTCATTTATTATGATTGTTTTAATACTTTTTTTCTGATTTTTTTGAGATTTCCTATGAATTGTTGGATAGACTGTTTTCTATTTCTGCAAAAAAAAAAAAAAGTGATTTTAATAGGTTTTTCATTGGAATGAGTATGTAGATTCCTTTGGATGAGCATTGATATCTTAATGAAATTAAGCATTCCAACCCATGAACATGGGATATCTCTCCCTGTATTTATATCTTTCAATTTGCTTTCAACAGTGTTTTGTAGTTTTCAGTGCACAAATCTTTTGCCTCCTTGGTTAGGTTTATTTCTATTTTGCTATTTTTGGTGCTTTAAAATAGAATTGTTTTATTAGTTTTCAAAAGAAAATTAGTTTTCAAAACATTCTCTAATGCTATTAATGTATAGAAACATAACTTATTTTTTGTGTTGACTTTGTATCCAGAAAGTTTGGTGAATTCATTATTGAATCAATGATTTTGATAATGTTGCAGTTAATCCACAGAAAGTTAATCCATAAAAATCTCTTTTATTCCTGTACATAACAGAGAAAAATCATAAAAAGAAATCAAGGAAATATTTCCATTTATTATTGGATCAAAAATAGTAAAGTACTTAGGAATAAAGCTATCTAAGGAGGCAAAAGATTTGTAGTCAGAAAACTATAAGATACTGTTGAAAGAAATCAAAGACAACACAAACAGATAGAGGGATATGCCGTCTTCTTGGATTGGAAGAATCAATATTGTGAAAATGACTATACTACTCAAAGCAATCTACATATTCAATACAATCCCTATCAAATTACCAATGACTTTTTTTCACAGAATTGGAACAAAAATTTACAGTTTGTGGGGAAAAACAAAAGACCACAAATAGCCAGAGTAACCTCGAGAAAGAAATACAGAACTGGAGGAATCATGTTCCCTGACTTTAGACTATACTACAAAACCACAGTCATCAAACCAGTATAGTACTGGCACAAAAACTGAAATATGTATCAATGAAAAAGGATAGAAAGTCCAGAGATAAATCCACACACTTATGATCATCTAATCTATGACAAAAGAGGCAAGATTATTCAATGGAGAGCAAACAGTCTCTTCAATAAGTGGTGCTGGAAAAACTGGACAACTACATATAAAGCAATGAAATTCGAACACATACTAACTCTACACATAAAAATAACCTCAAAATGGATTAAAATCTAAATGTAAGGCCAGATACTATGAAACTCTTAAAGGAAAACATAGACAAGAACACACTCTGTCATAACAGAAAAAAATATTTTTGATCCACCTAATAGATTAATAAAAATAAAAACAAAAATGAAAAAATGGGACCTGAATGAATGTGTTAATCGCTCAGTGATATCTGACTCTTTGCAACCCCATGGATTAGGGCCTGCCAGGCTCCTCTGTCCATAGGATTTCCCAGGTAAGAATAATGGAGTGGGTTGCTGTTCCCTTCTCCAAGGGATCTTCTTGACCCAGGGATCAAACCCAGGTCTCCTGCACTGCAGGCAGATTTTTTACTGTCTGAGCCACTGTGCTGTGCTTAGTCACTCAGTCATCTCTGACTCTTTGTGACTCCATGGATTGAAGCCTATCAGACTCCTCTGTCCATGGGGATTCTCCAGGCAAGGATATTGGAGTGGGTTGCTATGCCCTCATCCAGGCTGAGCCACTGGGAAAGACTTAAAAAATAATACTAGGGGAGATTAATAAAAATAAAACCAAAAATAAACAAATGGGAAACATTGGAAAAACTGAGACTTTATTTTGGGGAGCTACAAAATCACTGTAGATGGTGACTGCAGCCATGAAATTAAAAGACACTTGCCCCTTTGAAGAAAAGCTATGTCAAACCTAGACAGCATATTATAAAGCAGAGACATTACTTTACCAACAAAGGTCCATCTAGTCAAAGCTATGATTTTTCTAGTAGTCATGTATGGAGGTGAGAGTTGGACCATAAAGAAAGCTGAGCACCAAAGAGATGATGCTTTTGAACTGTGGTGTTAGAGAACACTCTTGAGAGTCCCTTGGACTGGTAAGAGAGCAAACCAGTAGATCCTAAAGGAAATCAGTCCTGAATATTCATTGGAAGGACTGAGGTTGAAGCTGACACTCCAACACTTTGACCACCTGATATGAAGAACTGACTCATTGGAAAAGACCCTGATTCTGGGAAAGACTTAAGGCAGGAGGAGAAGGGGACAACAGAGGATGAGATGGCTGGATGGCATCACTGACTTGATGGACATGAGTTTGAGCAAGTTCTGAGAGTTGGTGATAGACAGGGAGGCCTGGCATGCTGCAATCCATGGGGTGACAAAGAGTTGGACATGGCTGAGCAACTGAACTGAACTGAAAGTAAACTTAAAATCTTTTGTACAGCCAAAGGAAACTATGAACAAAATGAAAGATAACCCTCAGAATGGGAGAAAGTATTTGCAAATGAAGCAACTGATAAAGGGTTAATCTAGGAAAATATACAAGCAGCTCAACATCAAGAAACAACCTAATCAAAAATGCATGTAAGATCTAAATAAACATTTCTCCAAGGAAGATATACAGATGGCTGAAAAGCACAAGAAAAGATGCTCAGAAGCACTAATTGTTAGAGAAATGCAAATCAAAA
Organism: Cervus canadensis; assembly: GCF_019320065.1. Classification (NCBI taxonomy): domain Eukaryota; kingdom Metazoa; phylum Chordata; class Mammalia; order Artiodactyla; family Cervidae; genus Cervus; species Cervus canadensis. The sequence goes on from NC_057419.1 coordinate 85,430,194, forward strand.
CTTCAGTGAAGTATCATTGCACATCAGTCAGAATGGTCATCATCAAAAAAATGTTCAAACTATGAAGACCCTGATGCTGAGAAAGATTGAAGGCAGGAGGAGAAGGGGACAACAGAGGATGAGATGGTTGGATGGCATCACAAACTCAAGGGACATGAGTTTGAGAAAACTCCCAGAGGTGGTGAAAGATAGATCAACCTGGTGAACTGCAAAGTTTATGGGGTCACAAAGAGTCAGACACGACTGAGTGACTGAACAACAACAGCGTGAATGCTGGAGAGAATGTTGAGGAAAGGGGACCCTCCTACACTTTGGTGGAAATGTAAACTGTTACAACTCTTATGGAGAACAGTATGGGGGGTTTTTTAAAACCAAAAATAGAGCTACCATATGATCTAGCAATCTCACTCCTGGGCATATAGCCAGAGAAAACCATCAAATGAAAAGATGCATGCATCCAGTGTTCATTACAGCATTATTTATAATAACCAGGCATGGAAGGAACTTAAATGTCTATTGACAGAGGAATGGATAAAGAAGATATGGTACATATACACAGTGGAATATTATTGTTGTTGTTTTAGTCTCCAAGTCATCTCTGACTCTGGTGACCTCATGGACTGTAACTGGCCAGACTCCTCTGTCTGTGAAATTTCCCAGGCAAAAATACTGGAGTGGGTTTCCACTTCCTTTTCCAGGGGATCTTCCTGACCCAGGGATCAAACCTGCATCTCCTGCATTGGCAGGTAGATTCTTTACTGCTGAGTCACCAGGGATAACCCATTGGAATATTACTAAGCCATAACAAATAATGAAATAATGCCATTTGTAGTAGCATGAATGGACCTAGAGATTGTCATACTGAGTGAAGTAATTCAGACGGAGAGTGATTAATATCACATTGCTTATATTTATAATCTAAGATGAGGGCTTCCCAGGTGGCACAGTGGTAAAGAATCCACCTGCCAATGCAGGAGACACAAGAGACACAATTAACAAATAAAAACATAAAATAAGTTCAGAATATCTCTACTTCAATTATTTTTAGAAAAGAATAAATACTTGTAGTGAGCTAACAAAGAAAGATAAACTTCATATTATTTGATTGAATGAGAAGACACATAATCAGCAAGGTGACTATAGACTTCAACAATATAAATAATTAATTTGATATAGCTGACATTTGACATATTTTCCATGTGACATCAACACAATACATTCATGGAACATTTAGCAAGATAGATCATATTAAGGGCCATAAATTAAATTTATTTTTTAAATTTGTTTTTCCATTTATTTTTATTAGTTGAAGACTAAAGACTATAAATTAAAATTAAACAAATATAAAGGGCTTCAAGTCATGGAGAGGATCTTTTCTGACCGTGATCAATAGTACATAACAACATGGATGACTCTCAAGTTATGCTGAGTGGAATCAACCCAACAAAAAATAATATATACTATGTAATTGCATTTATGTAAAATGCTGGTAAGTTTAAAATAATCTTTAGTGATAAAAAAACAAATGAGTGTTTATCTGGGTTAGGAGTAGATGAGCAGGGGTAGAAGGGAAGGATTCTACAGGGACATGAAGGAAACTTTGTGGGTGATGTATTCAATATACATTCACTAAGTTGACTGCGGTAACAGTTCATGGGGATATTTACATGTTGGGATGCCAGATTGTATACTTTAAATATGTACAATTTCTTTTAAATCATTGGGTCACTCTATCTTTTATAAGCTAGTTTTACAAAGCAAGCTCTGACCCAGCAAATAAATCAAAGTAGATTGCTTGATCAACAGATAGCATATATCTGTTCAATAGGACATTTGGTAACATTAACTGGCAAATTCTTTTAGATATGAAATTGGAGGTAAATCTGCACACACATCTGGGTAAAAGCTTGCCTGGCACATAGGAACCTTTCACCAAGTGATATTTTATTCTTCCAGTGTAGATGTAAGATCTCCTTCAAATGTTTCAGCTATTGCAGAAATAGCAGACAGTGGTGGGATACACAAAACAGATACCTAGATAATTAGATCCTCATTTGGATAGCAAAGTTTTCTGAGTTATTTGCTGCTAAGTGAGAAAGTAAGCTTCAGATTACATTAGAGGGCTTGATTTTTTTTTTTAAATATTTACCGTGATTGGGTGCATTTAACAAAATATCTTATGTGATGTATGTACCTGATAGAAAATATGGATAATATATATGAATGTAAGGAAGAAAATTAAATGTACCTATAATCATACCTCCCATTGATAGCTTCTGTTAATAATCAAAAATGTGTTCTTCAAACTTGAGACATTTTACTGAATACTTAAGATTGAAAATACATTTCTGGTCAAATCAATTCACATCACTTGCACAGAAAATGTGGCAGGCCACTATCACACATGCCAGAGTGGCTGGTAAAGTTTCAGCAAAGTACATATTCCAAGGAATAATGGCCAAGTGATAATGAAAAAGCAAACAGTTTCATAGTATTTTAAATTAGTTTTTGTGTGAAGGTTGTACTATAACCTTTGAGTATTCCTTGACGTTTTTTTAAAACTCATTTAAAACTGACAGTTTAATAGGTTGAACTGGTTACTGGTTTGCTTCTTGGTGAACTTTATAGCATAGCTTACAACAAAAAAGTGTATGTTATTTTGATTTTTATAACTCAAGAAGGACCTTACTGTGCTACACAATTTTCTCAATAGAAAGATAAATTGACAGTAACTAAAAACAAACAGAAAATACTTCCTATAGTTTAATTTTTCAAGACATGAAACTCAAGTCCAATGCTATAATAAAAGCAAATGCATTTTTAAATGGAAGGATGGGTAAACTTAAGTGTGAATTTTTAAAAAGCCATTGCAGAAATATGCATTTCTAGATAAAAATTAACGTTTAAAGCAAAAGAGCACTAAACATAGAGTAATTTAAACGAAATAAAGGAAAGGTAAAATAGCTGGTGGATATCTCTCCATCAACTGATATATGTTCTAAATGGAAAACATCTCTCTTGATCTTTTTCTCTCCCTCTCTTTCTGTATACACACACACACACACACAATGGAGGTCTGAAAATGTAATAGAGGAGCCAGATAGAATGGAAGGATACAGGTGGATCTGAGTGGCACAAAGGTAAGCTCAATTGGACATGTGTGCTCAGTCAATCAGTCATATCTAACTCTTTGTGATCCTGTGCACTGTAGCCAGTCAGGTTCCTCTGTCCATGGGATTTCCTAGGCAAAAACACTGGAGTGGGTGGCCATTTCCTCCTCCAGGGGAAATTCCCGACCCAGGGATTGAACTCATGTCTCTTATGCCTTCTGCATTGGCAGGCAGGTTCACTACCACTAGCACCACCTAGGAATGGCTTATTTATATTTTCATTTTTTCTTGGTCTTACGTGTCTCCTGGATTCTTAGCTGCTTGTTTTGCCTTGACTGCCACCAGAGAAACCCAGTTCCTCTTAGGGTCTGTGTAGATACATTGACTAAGGACAACCAGCCATTGACCTGGAGTTTCTAGTTATACTTGCCCTTTCTGGATTCAGACGAAATGCAATACCACAGGGCATAGGATTTGTTTTCCTGAATGTCTTCTGAAGGAGCTGGAGTATGTAAATCAGGAGTTTAGAAAAATTAATAGGGGTGGACATTCACTAATGGGAAACAGAAATTTGGAAAATATCTGGTAAATACATCCCTTCTCTCTTTCTCATTCTGATGGACTTAAAGAAGTTTAATTTCTCTGTACAGTTTGTTGGGCCAATCGGGTGTAATTGTTAGGGAATCTGCTTTACAGTCTTTTGCAAAGTAGTGGCCTATGTAGGAATTAATCACCTTGCATTGCTTTTCATCCTTCCTGCCCCCACATTCATTTTTCCCCTACTCACAGTGCCCCAGTATTAGACCTTCCAAGTAAAGTTCTAGCTATTTATTCTTGCCTCAGACTCTGCTTTTTAGGGAACTTAGCCTAAAAAAAGTGTATATGCCAATGAATACACACAGTGTTATCACTGATAGATGAAATAAAACTGCTGCCCACAGCAGTTGTGACAATTACAATTCCCACTGACAATGTATGAGACTGCTTACTTTTCAAAACCTTAAGAAAAAATATGATCAAAACTTTAAATTGTATATTTCCATCTTTTCTGCAAAACATATTATGTTATTATATTTCTCATTTACATATATCAAAAATGATATATACCAAGATTATTCATCATATCACTGTTTTTAATAACAGAAAATTATATAAAGAACTCAAATGTCCATCTATTCTAGTTCGATTGAATAAATTAGTTTATTCACATAGTGGATTATTATGGCACTGCAAAAATAAATGAGAATTGCCCCTGTACACTGCTATGCAATCCTAAAATTTGTATGAAACCACAAAAGACTCCAAATAGCCAAAGAAACAATAATAAGAAAAAGCTGAGATATATCACACTGCTTGATTTCACACTATATTACAAAACTATAGTACTCAAAACAGTGTGGTATTGGCATAAAAACAGATACATTGATCAAATGAAAGAGAATAGAGAGTCCAGAAATAAACCCATATGTATGTGTTTAATTCATTTATGACATAGAGACCAAGAATATACAATAGGGTAAGAATGGTCTCTTTAATAAGTGGTGTAGGGAAAAATCAACAGTCATGTACAAAATAATGAAGCTGAACACCATACACAAAAATAACTAAAAATGGACTAATGACTTGAATGTAAGATCTGAAAACATAACTCTGTTATAAGTATAGGCAATAAGCTCATTGACATTGGTTTTGGTGATTATTTTTTTTTTTTTTTAATATCTGACACCAAATGCAAAGACAACAAAAGTAAAAATACACAAGTGGGACTACATCAAGTGAGAAAGCTTCTGCACAACAAAGGAAAATGTTGGGGGGAAAAAAACAGCCTACTGAAAGGGGGGAAATATTTGCAAATCATGTATTTGACAATGTGTTAGTATACAAAATATACAAAGAACTCATATAAATCAATAGCAAAAACAAATTTGATTAAAAAATGGGCAGAAGACCAAAATAGTCATTTTTTTTTCCAAAGAACACGTGCAGATGGCCAAGAGTTTCATGAAAATATGCTCAATATCTTTACTCATAAGGAAAATGCAAACCAATCACAATGAGATACCACTTAATACCAGTTAGAAGAACAATTGGCAAAAAGAGCAGTAACAAGTGTTGGCAAGGATGTGGATAAAAGTGAACACTTCTATAATGTTGGAGGAAATGTAAATTATTGCAGCCACCATGGAAAACAGTATGGAGGTTCTAATTTAACTAAAAATATATATATATATATATATATATATATATATATATATGTACTCCTGTTTTCATTGCAGCAGCATTACTTACAATAGCCAAGATATGGAAATGACTTAAGTGTCTATCCATGGATGAATGAATAAAGAAGTTTATAATACACACACACACAATGGAATATTATTCAGACATAAAAAACAAGAACAAAATATCACAATTTGTGACAACATGAATGGACCTTGAGGACAATACACTTAGTGAAATGTCAGACAGACAGAAACACTGCATAATCTTCACCTATCTCTGTGTGTGTGTTTGTGTGTTTTAAACACAGACACAATTTTTCATAGACACAAAGAAAAGACTACTGGTTACCAGAAGTGGGGATGAAGATGAGAGAAGTGTTTTAACGAGGTAAAAATGTACAAAATTTCTGTTACAAAATAAATAAGTCATGGGAATGTAATGTACAGCATGATGACTATAGATAATAATACTGTATTGCACATTTGAAAATTGCTAAAAGTAAATCTTAAAAACTCTCATCACAAGCAAAAAATTATAACTATATGGTGATGGATGTTAACTCGACTTATTGTGGTGATCATTTCACAATATATATAAATATCAAAGCATTGCTGTATACCTAAACTAATATAATGTTACATGCTAATTATATTTCAATTTTAAAAAATGAAAGATCAGTTCAGTTCAGTCGCTCAGTCATGTCTGACTCTATGCGACCCCATGAACCGCACAACGCCAGGACTCCTTGCTCATCACCAACTCCCGGAGTCCACTCAAATTCATGTCCATTGAGTCGGTGATTCCATCCAGCCATTTCATCCTCTGTCGTCCCCTTCTCCTCCTGACCCCAATCCCTCCCAGTATCAGGGTCTTTTCCAATGAGTCAGCTCTTTGCATGAGGTGGCTAAAGTACTGGAGTTTCAGCTTCATAATCAGTCCTTCCAATGAACACCCTGGACTGATCTCTAGGATGGACCGGTTGGATCTCCTTGCAGTCCAAGCGACTCTCAAGGGTCTTCTCCAACACCACAGGTCAAAATCATCAATTTTTCGGCGCTCAGCTTTCTTCACTGTCCAACTCTCACATCCATACATGACCACTGGAAAAACCATAGCCTTGACTAGACTGACCTTTGTTGGCAAAGTAATTTCTCTGTGTTTTATTTTTTTTAAATTATTTTTCCATTTATTTTTATTAGTTGGAGGCTAAATACTTTATAATATTGTAGTGGTTTTTGTCATACATTGACATGAATCAGCCATGGATTTACATACATTCCCCATCCTGATACCCCTCCCACCTCCCTCTCCACCCGATTCCTCTGGGTCGTCCCAGTGCACCAGGTCCGAAAACTTCTCTCATGCATCCAGCCTGGGCTGGTGATCTGTTTCATCCTAGATAATATATATGTTTCGATGCTGTTCTCTTGAAACATCCCACCCTCCCCTTCTCCCACAGAGTCCAAAATTCTGTTCTGTACACCTGTGTCTCTTTTTCTGTCTTGCATATAGGGTTATCATTACCATCTTTCTAAATTCCACATATATGCTTTAGTATACTGTATTGGTCTTTATCTTTCTGGCTTACTTCACTCTGTATAATGGGCTCCAGTTTCATCCATCTCATTAGAACTGATGCAAATGAATTCTTTTTAATGGCTGAGTAACATTCCATGGTGTATATGTACCACAGCTTCCTTATCCATTCGTCTGCTGATGGGCATCTAGGTTGCTTCCATGTCCTGGCTATTATAAACAGTGCTGTGTTGAACATTGGGGTGCACGTGTCTCTTTAAGATCTGGTTTCCTCAGTGTGTATGTCCAGCCCCTGAAATCAGGAACAAGACAAGAGTGCCCACTCTCACCACTACTATTCAACATCGTTTTGGAAGTGTTGGCCACAGCAATCAGAGCAGAAAAAGAAGTACAAGGAATCCAGATAGGAAAAGAAGAAGTGAAACTCTCACTGTTTGCAGATGACATGATCCTCTACATAGAAAACCCTAAAGACTCTAACAGAAAATTACTAGAGCTAATCAACAAATATAGTAAAGTCACAGGA
>NC_057419.1:85437598-85471729 GCF_019320065.1 Cervus canadensis
AAATCAAAGAGGACAAAAACAGATGGAGAAATATACCGTGTTCATGGATTGGAAGAATCAATATTGTCAAAATGGCTATACTACCCAAAGCAATCTATAGATCCAATGCAATCCCTATCAAGCTACCAACGGTATTCTTCACAGATCTAGAACAAATAATTTCACAATTTGTATGGAAATACAAAAAACCTCAAATAGCCAAAGTAATCTTGAGAAGGAAGAATGGAACTGGAGGAATCAACCTGCCTGACTTCAGACTCTACTACAAAGCCACAGTCATCAAGACAGTATGGTACTGGCACAAAGACAGAAATATAGATCAATGGAACAGAATAGAAAGCCCAGAAATAAATCCACAAACCTATGGACACCTTATATTCGACAAAGGAGGCAAGAATATACAATGGAAAAAAGAGAACCTCTTTAACAAGTGGTGCTGGGAAAACTGGTCAACCACTTGTAAAAGAATGAAACTAGAACACTTTCTAACACCATACACAAAAATAAACTCAAAATGGATTAAAAATCTAAATGTAAGACCAGAGACTATAAAACTCCTAGAGGAGAACATAGGCAAAACACTCTCTGACATATGTCTCTGCTTTTTAATATGCTGTCCTGTTTGGTCATAACTTTCCTTCAAAGGGGTAAGCGTCTTCTAATTTCATGTCTGCAATCACCATCTGCAGTGATTTTGGAGCCAAAAATAATAAAGTCTGACACTGTTTCCACTGTCTCCCCATCTATTTCCCATGAGGTGATGGGACCAGATGCCATGATCTTAGTTTTCTGAATGTTGAGCTATAAGCCAACTTTTTCACTCTCCTCTTTCACTTTCATCAAGAGGCTTTTTAGTTTCTCTTCACTTTCTGCCATAAGGTTGGTGTCATCTGCATATCTGAGGTTATTGATATTTCTCCTGGCAACCTTGATTCCAGTTTGTGCTTCTTCCAGTCCAGTGTTTCTCATGATGTACTCTACATATAAGTTAAATAAGCAGGTTGACAATATACAGCCTTGACATAATCCGTCTCCTATTTGGAACCAGTCTGTTGGTCCATGTCCAGTTCTAACTGTTGCTTCCTGGCCTGCATATAGGTTTCTCAAGAGGCAGGTCAGGTGGTCTTGTATTCCCATCTCTTCAGAATTTTCCACAGTTTATTGTGATCCACACAGTCAAAGGCTTTGGCATAGTCAATAAAGCAGAAATAAATTCTTTTTGGAATTCTCTTGCTTTTTTGATGATCCAGTGGATGTTGACAATTTGATCTCTTGTTCCTCTGCCTTTTGTAAAACCAGCTTGAACGGTTCACGGTTCATTTACTGCTGAAACCTGGCTTGGAGAATTTAGAGCATTACTTTAATAGTTTGTGAGATGAGTGCAATTGTGCAGTAGTTTGAACATTCTTTGGAAATGCCTTTCTTTGGGATTGGAATGACAACTGACCTTTTTCCAGTCCTGTAGCCTCTGCTGAGTTTTCCAAATTTGCTGGCATATTGAGTGTAGCACTTTCACAGCATCATCTTTCAGGATTTGAAATAGCTCAAAGTCAATTATATTTCAATTTTAAAAAATGAAAGATAGTTGTCTCTACATACTGCTATGAAGTTTCCAAGAAGTCTAGTAAATATTAAGTAAAAAGCAAGATAGAGAAAATTGCATATGGTATGTTATTATATCTCAACTATCGATTCATATACGTATATTAAGAAGTAATACATTTTAATGCAAGGTTAAGCCAGAAAAATAATATATGTATTAAATGGGGGGAGGGGGCATGATATGATAAGGGAGAGGAGGCAAAGATGGATTCTAAAATTCTCTGAATACACCCAGTGTAGTAAATTTGATTTGGGGACCATGCAAAATATTTCATGTAATTAGAAATAAAAATGTAATAAAAACTTTATAAAAACACAAACTCTAAATAAAGCTTGGTATTTCTTTAATTGAAAAAAAAATGAACTGAAATGTGTAGAGTTGGTCATCTAAGTACACTGAAAAGAAATATTCTGAGTAAGTTTGTAATACAGCAATTTGATCATATGTATTGTGTGTACATATTGATGACAAAAATAACTAAAAATAAATCATTTTTTTAAACAAATCAATTTTTAAAGCAATTATATTACAAGTAATCACTTTGACACTGTCATTCTGAAAGTATTAGATAACGTTTGAAGGTTAAAGCTTAAAGGAAAAAAGATCCATAAAGGTAGTCAAAGCAGCTTGGTTAAAAAAAGAAAAGAAAACTGATCGTATATTTGAATCACAGTTCCGTCTATACATTTATAATAATATATTTTGCCTTCAATGATGCACATTTGTTAATACCAATTTATAGACTGTGGTCTCTGAATACCATTTTCCACTTAAAGGCAGTATGGATCTTGGAAAATGGCTAATCCAAGGTCTGCTGTAGAAAATGTATGAGTATAAACATTTTCTTGTAATAAGTAAGCAAGGGAACTAGTAAACACAATTGGGGTGATGTCAACATGATTCAGGAGCCCTATTCACTTGTAAAGGGGTTGTAACAGGATAAATATGGTAAATTTTGAGCATTGAAAAGAAAAATGACTACAGTCAAGTATGTTAAAATGTACGAGTTCATGACAGTGTAACAGTCTTGTTGATCACCTTTTGAGGATGCTAGGAAATCAATCTTATTCTGGCATATGACAAAGGTGGGGAGATTAAGTATTTATTTTACACCTATGATACAAATAGTATCATTAATATTAGTTAATATGGAAACCTTTTCTTCATGGAAATTTTCTAGCTAATAAATGAAGAAATAATAGAATTAAAATATCACCATTTTAACCTGTAATGAAATAATAAAACTAGACAATTATGATAATGACTGTTAGAAACAGTGGGTGAAGTTGATGTGAGACTTCAAACTGGTTGGATAAAATCAACGTTTTGTCCCATAAATCAGTCTCAACATTCCCAAGGACAACTAGACATTCTTTTTAGCCTGATGAAGTCTGTTATGATTGTTATTCAGTTGCCCATCATCTACGAAGTTCACACTATCTATAACCTCTTCTTGCCAAATATTTGAACCTGAATCTGGTTAAGCACTAACCACCTATTTACAGGAAATACAAAGGGCAGAAGCACCAGTTACATAATAGCATAGGCATACAATTGGTAAAATCTAGAAATGGGGTGGGGGGGGAATGCTTTAGGACAAATTACTTGGTGGCTTCAACAAATTAATTTCCAAGAGATAAACTAGAGACATGTGAATCAAATGACATTATTTGGATCCTGATTTGAAGAAATAATAAAAAGAAAGAAAATAGATGATGAAGAGCTTTATAATAATCAGAAATATTTAATTTTTAGGTATGATAAAATTTGAAAGTTTAATTTTTAGTGAGGCCTTATCTTTTACATATACACAGTAAAGTATTTATGGATAAAATTATGTGGTATCTAAATTTGTTTCAATATAATCTCTTCTGTGTGTGGTAGGGGACATAGTGAGTACTGGAAGTGATGGACATAGATGAAACAAATTTGTTCTTGGGTGGCAAATTACTTAAGCTGGGATATGAGTGCATTGTGACTTGTCATATTATTATTCTCCCTACTTTTGTATATATTTAAATTTTCCATAGTAAAATATTTTCTAGAAGAAAAGCACTTCCCAACATGAAATATCTTTAACTATTTCATTTTTGCAAATTAAAAAAATATATATTTGTTTACATTTCAATTTTGATCCATTTGAAATTTATTTTGGTGAAGAATTGAAGCAGGGATACAATTTAACCCTTTTTCCAGATGGCAACCCAGTTGTCTCAACATCACTTATTTTATGATCTATATTTCCTCATTGATTTAAATTGTCACATTAATACTGACCTTAAAGCATTTATTTTGAACAGTGATTCAAGCTTCCATTACTGGCTATGATAGAGTACTAGTTCTGAAATATTCTTCTTATAAACAATTATAAAACAAAGAAATATGTGAAATAACTTTTTCAGATTCTGGATAAAAGGGGGCAAAGGACAGTGATCCCTGAAAGAAAGGAATCAACCAAGGTAAATTCATGATCTCTCCAGCTGTCTGTTTTTAAGTACTCTCTAGATGATAGCACAGGAAAGGGAGACCCCAAAAGAATACTGTTACCTTAGAGATCTGAGGAGACAGAGATTGGAACTTTGAACTACTTAAGTGACTGGAATTTTCAGGGCAGTGTATCAGAGACAAGAGAGACATACACAGAAAGAGCTCTGGAAATCTTCACAGGAGAACTTTTGAGTCGTTGGCCAATTTTTTTTTCAACTTTTCACTTTGATGAAATAGTAAACTGTGTATTTGAAAGAGCAAAGTTCAGCCTCCAGGCTGAACAAAAATTCAAATTGAGGAAAGAGCAACTAGTTGAAAAAATATAACTACCAGAGAGCTATGAGATAAGTAATTACCAGAGTTTCCAAAGGGCTGGACATGTGTCATTGTTGATTATTAAGAGTTGAGAGACATTTTTGAACACTGGGAGTTCAGTCAGTCAGTCAGTCAGTTCAGTCATTCAGTCGCGTCTGACTCTTTGTGACCCCATGAACCACAGCACACCAGGCCTCCCTGTTCATCACCAACTCCCGCAGTTTACCCAAACTCATGCCCATCAAGTAGGTGATACTATCCAGCCATCTCATCCTCTGTCACCGCCTTCTCCTCCTGACCCCAATCCCTCCCAGCATCAGGGTCTTCTCCAATGAGTCAACTCTTTGCATGAGGTGACCAAAGTATTGGAGTTTCAGCTTCAACATCAGTCCTTCCAATGAACACCCAGGACTGATCTCCTTTAGGATGGACTGGTAGGAACTCCTTGCAGTCCAAGGGACTCTCAAGAGACTTCTCCAACACCACAATTCAAAAGCATCAATTCTTCAGTGCTCAGTCTCTTCACAGTCCAACTCTCACATCTGTACATGACCACTGGAAAAAACCATAGCCTTGACTAGACGAACCTTTAGAGAACTCGAAAGGCTACCTTTTATGAATACAGCTAATCTGTTCTAGAATAAAGCCTACCCTAGGCTCACCCTAACAAAGCTTAAAAAATAAACTTTTTTTTTTTAATCCTCAGAAGGGTAAAGCTGGTCTGCAAATAAGTTAACTTTTTGCCAAGACAAATTTAACGTTCTGTTAATGAAGATAATAAAATCCAGATATTCAACACTTAACTATGTAACACCCATAATGTTCAACATAAAAAGTATTTGATAAGCAAAGAGGCATAAAAAAGTGTGACCTAAAACAAACAAACAAACAAAAATTAATCAAAATAAAGTGACCCAGAGATGACAGAGATGATGAAATTAGTAGATGAGGAGTTTAAAATAGCTATTATGGATTTGTTTAAAGGTTTAAAGGAAAACTTAAACATAATGAGACTACAAATAGGGAATCTCAATGGAGAAATTAAAACTATAAAAAGCACCATATGGAACTGCTAGGGCTAAATTAGCCAATATTCAACTGAAAAAAACAACTGGATAAACTAATACTGATTATATGTAACAGAAAAGTGCCCGGATCAGGATTACTGTGGCACTGCTAGGGGCCATGTCACCCCTTGCCACCCCACCTGCTGGTTCCTAGGAACCACAGGGCCTTGAGCCAAGAGGATCCCTTCATAGTCTGGTTGCCCCAGTCCCCTGAGAGGCCACAAGAGTGCCTGGTGCTTTCTGGAACTGGGGTGCAGCAAGGTGGGTGAGTACTAGCCACAGAAGGAGGAGGTACAGGAGGTGGTGGCAGAATCCAGAGGCCTGGCACCCAGACTTCACTCTCACCCAATGGGGCCTGAGACTGGTCAGTCCCAGGATTTCTTTGTTCTCTTGCCTGAGCTGGAGACACCTCGGTGCTGTTGGGAGAGAGCCGAGCCCAGGCTTTGAGTGAGAGATCTACCCCTAACCTTCTGTGGGACCCAATTCTAAGGCTGTCCATAAAATCAAAAGGGGGCATTTATTTCTTTTATTTAACAGCATCTCTATTTCACATAACATTTGGGCTTCCCAGATGGCTCAGTGGTAAAGAACCCACCTGCCAATGCAGAAGACCTGGATTCAATCCCTGGTTCAGGAAGATCCCCTGGGGAAAGGAATGGCAACCCACTACAGTATTCTTGACTGGAGAATTCCATGGACAGAGGAACCTGGAAAGCTACAACCTATGGAATTGCAAACAGTCAGACACAACTGTATGACTAGCACAGCACAACATAAGAAACATGACTATAAGTCAATAGAAACTATCCAAACTAATGCATAACAAAAACTTTTATTGAAAATCTCCAAGCATTTAGATATTAAGCTACAGACTGCTAAATAGTCCAAAACTCTAAGAAGGTATTAAAAGAGAAATAGAGGATTAATTCAGGAAAGGGAAGGAACAACCCATCAATACCCTCTCTTTAAAGTACAAGTCTTTTCTCCATCTTTCTAGCCAAACTCATTTATTTATGTCCAGTATCCCCCAATTATATCATTTAGTCATCGTACATTCATTCAACAAATTAAGACCCAAAAGGGGTTCATTCTATGTGCCAAGTGCCTGAGCAGTTTCTTGACTGAAATTGAAATATACTTAAGGAAAAGACTATTATTTGAAGAAACCTAGAAACTAGTATGAGCTACTTATTCCCTCTTGTTACAACTCAGAAGATGCCAGCTTCAAATTCCTACAGTGAGATTCAGTCTATAAAGAGCTATCTTTTTCCATCCCATAGGTATCCAATATGTTTGTCTTATATTCTTTATGCCAATTTCCGTTTTTCCTCAACTGGTGCAGCATAATGCTAATAAGGTCAAGGTTGCAATTCAGAAGACTTAATGTCCAATTGGTTTCCACAGGGAAATCTCTCTTCATGAAAATATTCATATTCTTAATCACTGCCAAGTATCTTGTATTGATCTCAAGGGCAATGTGGGAAAGCATGTGAGAAAGGTTTAACACAAACCCATAATCTTTTTAAAAGCAAATGCTTGTTCATTTTTACTTGTTTTATATTTGGATAAATTACCTTTCTTGTGTTTATGCTTCCAGCTTATTAGAATTACATCTTGGATTGATTTGTTTGAGCCACTTGCCCAGGAAAGTCTTAGAAGCTTGTCTCAGCAGCAAAGGCTTGTAGGAGGGAAATAGGTAGACAATATTAATTTAACTTTGCAGCTTGAATAATTACAGGGTTTGCTGTGTACATACATTTTCTCATATGATCCTCTCAGCAACCTTGTGAGGAAGTTTTTGTTATCCCTTTCTTTACAGCAAACAGTATCCCTTTCTTCTTGAGCAAACAGTGGCTTCAAATTGTGAAATGACTTCTCTTAATGTTATTGGTAGCTAAATGCCAGAACCTGGTCTTGAGCTAAAATCTGCCAACATTAAGTTTGTTGCTCCTTTAGCATTTCACACAGTTTATTTCTTGTCTCTCTAAAACTCAAAAAGCTACTGTCTATTTTGAAATGTGTTATATTCCAGGAAAATGTAGGTCATACAAATGAAACTTTATCTTCCCCATGTTCAACATTAAACAGTATATTTTCCAGTTATGTGAAACTTTCATTTAATTTTCAGAACTTCCTTTAATATAAGCCCACAGCCTATCCACATCCACCTTATCCCTTAACACTTGCTGCAACTCCATCTCTATTAAATATCCTTCCTTAACCACTTAAGTACACCATACGCTCTCCTTTTTTTTTAAGCCTTAGATTAAATGTAATTTTTATTTTTCAGATGGCACTAAATAATAAATTATCTTGTACTGCTTTGTTTTGTACACATGTTTCACACCCCAATAAGACTGTAAGCTCCTTTACAGCAGGAGCACAGTGAGGTAGTATTGTGGCAATAGTCCATTTCCAATGCAGGCAATAAGGAAGCTCATTTTATTTTTTCAAAATTACTTTTTATTGGAATGTAGTTACTTTACGATATTGTGTTAATTTCTACTGTACAGCAAAATGAGTCAGTCATACATATACATGTATCTCTGCCCTTTTGGATTTCCATCTCATTCAGGTCACCACAGTGCATTAAGTAGAGTTCATTAATGAAGTGCCTTAATGAAGTCAATGATACTGACTTCATTGTACTGTCATTTAAAAAGGGGTGCGAGGAATTGGGATTGATACATACACACCATTAACACTACATATAAAACAGATAACTAATGAGAATATACTGTAATAGTACAGGGAACTCTACTTAGAAATACTTAAGAAATATCAATACTTCAGAAATATCAAAAAACTTAGATATGCAGATGACACCAGCCTTATGGCAAAAAACGAAGAAAAACTAAAGAGCCTCTTGATGAAAGTGAAAGAGGAGAGTGAAAAAGTTTACTTAAAACTCAACATTCAGAAAACTAAGATAATGGCATTCTGTCCCATCACTGCATGGCAAATAGATGGAGAAACAATGGAAACAGTGACAGACTTTATTTATGGGGGGAGGGTTCTAAAATCACTGTAGATGGTGACTGCAGCCATGAAATTAAAAGACGCTTGCTCCTTGCAGAAAAGCTAGATGGGATATTTAAAAGCAGAGACATTACTTTAGCAACAAAGGTCCGTCTAGCCAAAGCTATGTTTTTTCCAGTAGTGAGAGTTGGACTACAAAGAAAGCTGAGCACCAAAGAATTGATGCTTTTGAACTGTGGTGTTGGAGAAAACTCTTGAGAGTCCCTCGGACTGCCAGGAGAGCAAACCAGTCAATCCTAAATAGATCAATCCTGAATAATCATTGGAAGGACTGATGCTGAAGCTGAAACTTGAATACTTTGGCCACCTGATGCGGACTGACTTATTTGAAAAGACCCTGATGCTGTGAAAGATTGAAGGCAGGAGGAGAAGGGGTTGACAGAGCATGAGATGGTTGGATGGCATCACCAACTCTATGGACATGAGTTTAAGTAAGCTCCAGGTGTTGGTGATGGACAGGGAAGCCTTGTGCGCTGCAGTTCATGTGGTTTCAAAGAGTCAGACATGACTGTGTGACTGAACTGAACAACAGAGTCAATTATTTATTATTAATGACCTCCCAAAGATGAATTTCTCTGTGCATATCATGTCATATCAATTTTGCTTGTATTCTGAGGCACATATAATTTAAATCAGGCCATTGCTCAGGTAGAAAGTAGGATGCTGATCCAGCCTATAATAAAATAATGAGCTTTTTGAGTTAATTTATAGTCTTTTTGTTCAATTCTCAGTGAAATTGTGGTATTTATTTTTCTTTTAAGTTTCAATAATACTGGGGAGCTTCCCTTCCTCAAAAACTTCTTAGGATTGCTCAAGCTAACATAATATTGAATAAAAGTTATTATGCTTATTATCATCATTATAATTATATCTATAATCTATTGAATGCTTTCTCTGCATCATGTATATTATTTCTGCAACAATCAAAGAGCTACTATTATTATCCACATACTGAAAATGAGAAAACTAAGGCTCAGGGAGGTTAATTAATATGTTCAAGGTAACATAGCCAGTAAGAGTTGGAGCCAGGGTTTGGACCCAAGAAGTCTGATGCAAGAGCCTGTGAGTTAACCCCTACACTGTTTCTCGTCCATTGCACCTGCTCTTTCACCATCAAATCCTACAATTTTTACTTCAAACATTATTAGTTCATACCAGTATTCTTTATGCCCTTGCAGTTATAAATAAATGTTTAGTGTATCTTTAAAAAATTTTAGCTTTACCAATACTGTAAACTCTCATATTTTTCAGTTTATGAAATCTTGTGCAACATCCACTCTTGTTTCACTTGTACATATAGTTACAATGATCTTACTATTGAAGCAATGCTATATTGGTCAGTTTGATCATAGAAACTTAACCACACCAGGAAGTATATATAAAATATATATACAATTAGGGCACCCAAGATGGGGGTTCTCTTGCTTTCTGTACATCCTGTGCTCCACCAGTCCCTGCTTCAGATACACCCTGCTCTCTTGAATGACTTTCCTCTTTAATCGTAGAGCCAAATCAGTAATTACCTATATACTTGTCTCACCCCATCCCTGTCCCAGCTAGTGGTTGTTCTAGAATGGTTTCCCCTTTGATAGTTTAGCAAAGGGAAGGCCTCTGCCTCCAGGAAGGTACTTATCCCAAGGGGCCAAGAGGGGTTAAGAGAGAAAAAAACAATGAACCAATCTGACTTCAGTTCTCCCTATAAATTGGTAGTCTTCCTATTCTCCCCAAGAGTGAAGGGTACTGCCATGTCCTGCCCACCCCAGGGTAGGGTGTCACTCTGAGACCTTGCTTCAGATGTGTAAGCTCCCCCATCCATTAAACAAATTATGTGTCTGTTGCTGACTCTGGGCTCTTTCTTTGATCTTGAAGCTGGGCAAGTATAGGCCTCATAGCCCTGCGAATATATATACATATATATATATATTTGACCTTGTGTATGCACGTGTGCTTTGTCACTCAGCTATGTCCGGCTCTTTGCGACCCCGTGAACTGTGGCCCACCAGGCTCCTCTGCCCATGGGATTCTCTAGGCAAGAATACTGGAGCGGTTACCATTTCCTACTCCAGGGGATCTTCCCCACCCAAGGACCAAACCTGCCTCTCTTGCATCTCTTGCACTGGCAGGTGGGTTCTTTACCACTGAGCCACCTGGGAAGCCCATATTTGACCTTAAGCTTATGCAATTGTGGAACCTTAATAAATAGTCTCTTTAAGTCTGTTGATTTTACATTTAGTGATCTTGAAATCTGCAGGGAAGGCAGCTGAGGAGGGGATGAATATAAAGTGAAAGAGAGTAAGGGGAGGTTGGAACCCATGAAAATGAACCTGATCTCATGTTGGTTTCTCAATTGTTTCCAATTTCAAAGATACGACTATCATGCATGTGAATTTGGTATCTGTATCACTGATCCTGTTTGTGACTCCAGTTGTCTTGCTGTATCGCACTGTGTGCACTGTTTGTTGAACCCATGGTAGACAAGGCATGAGCGGGGAAGCTGGAAGAAGACTCAAGGAGTTGAGGAGCCATAGGAACCGCAGATACATTTATTCTTTGCTGGCTGACACAGCAGCCATAGCAGCAGCCATAACATAACCTAACACAACACAACTTCTCTCCTGACTGGCACAACGGCCATGAAAGTAGGCATGCTATATTCTCTTCTCTCATGGCTGACCCAACAGACACAGCTGTGGTGTAGTAATAAGGCCACCGATTTGTGGGTGGCGCTCATACAGGCATACCACACGCAACCTGGGACCAAGTGAGTAACTCGTGATGTGCATATGCATTGCTATAAATGATCTCAGCTGTTACATAGTCATTATTTACAAGACATGGGGCGAGAAAGTCTGAACACACTATCTTGGCTAGTTTGCTCTCTCTCCACAGTATCCTTCATCGAGTAACTAAATACTCATCTGGCCTAGCAGTCACAGGACGTTGAGGATCCAGGGGGAGGACAAACAGCTGAAGGCCTGCTCCTGCCCTTTGACAAAATGACTAGTCAGTAGATAAGCAACAACATGTGTGAATTGCAACAACACCTGGTACCCCTGCATCAATCTTCTAAACATAAAAATACTTTGGCTGCTACTTTACTTACACCTTCCAAATCTCATGCAAAATGACTTGTGACTCTTGCTAACTCTAACTATGCAGGAAAGGAAATTCTGGGACACATGATTCCAACTTAGCTAAGTTGACACAATACTAATCCACTACAAATGCTGTTCATAATTTAACAAAGCCAAAAGAGAGTTAAAACCTGGATCCCTGATAGGAACTTTGAGCACACCCTGAACTCTTTCTGACTCTGAACTTCTGGCTATGAGAGAGTATTATTTAAGCTGGATTGTCTGTTCTTATTATTGAATGCATCCTGACACACAAAGAATCATATCAGCAGAAACTAATGTTCACTGTTGTATAGTAAGATGTAAGAGAAGTGAGCATAGGGAAAGCAAATTTTATGAAAGGTAATGGGAAACAGAAGAGAAATTAGGGTGAAGTCCAGAGCATGAAGATTTTTTTTGAAAGTTCTGAAATGTCAGTAGGCATCTTCAGATAGAACTGCATTAAGGATAAGTTACCTATTTCCTGTTTCAGCAAGAGGTCAGACCAGATGGCAGAAAAGAAATGTTTTAAATTTAACAATTTAAAATAAAACAATTTAAATTGTTTTCCTTGCATACATTTGTTTCAGAGCAGATATTCTTTGCAGTCTGATTTTTTTTTTATTTTATAATATGACATTCACTAGCTCACATTGTGAAACTAGGAAAGAAGCACCAAGAAAAACAAAACAAAACATTTATGGATGACTCCCCAGGGAAGAGTAAATATAACACTGGAATTCACTTCAGTGCAGTCATAAGACACAAACTGAAGTGTTTTACTGAATTAAAAGAAGAACAAGGGCTTTGTTTTTCCCTAAATATACCAGAGTGCAAGACAATTTTCTTTACTATAAAATCTTGTCTCTAATATCCAGCCTCCTTTTGGGCTTCCAGTGAACTAATTATTCAAATCTGTACAATAGTACATTCTGTGAGATGACATTGGAAAGTACCAAGGAAAATATATGTACCAAATTATATTTGGGGGAGTGCAAACCTAGATAAACTGTTTGTATAACTTAATTGTATCTTTTGAAACCATATACATTGTATTATCTTATTTTGTATTATCTAAGTATATAATTACAACATGTTCATTCTAGATACATGGGTATATTTTGAAAAGAATACTCTGACGAAAACTAGTCCCTCAAATACGTATTTGGTAAGAATTTAAAGTGGCAGAAGAGCTCATTTAAGTTCTTTTTCAAAAACTGATGTCAATAGTTCTGTATAAATAGATGTTTTGGTTGTTAAAGTGTTTATAAAAGTGGTACTTCTATTCTCAGGCATGCATATTATTCTTTGATGCAAAGAAAGATTCATTGTTTTCAATAAATTGTTTCACAACAATTTACTCAAAAGAAAAAAAAATGATGCACTGGGAAGATCCAGAGGGTTGGGATGGGGAGGGAGGTAGGAGGGGGGATCATGATGGGGAACACATGTAAATCCATGGCTGATTCATGTCAATGTATAGCAAAAACCACTACTATTGTAAAGTAATTAGCCTCCAACTAATAAAAATAAATGAAAAACAAACAAACAAAAAAACACAAAACTTTTTTTCATAAGAAATTACCAGAATCTGTGTTGTGAATTCACCTCTGGCTAATTATTGCCAGTGATTTTCAAGTCCCATGCATTGGTTGTAAAGTGACAAGCAACACTGAATTGAAGGGTAGTTTGTATTAGGCAATCATTAATCATGATTGACTGCTTCTAACTGACCTGACTTTTCGAATTACCTTTAAGCATTACATTTTTGTAGTTTCATAAGGTTAAAAATATATGGAAACTGAGTAAAGAGTAAAGGTGGAGAAGTGGGGGATCAATAGATGGGAGTCTTTACTAAACAGTGAAAGATGGTTAGATTTGAACCAACAAGCCACATATTATTGCTATATATTTCCATGTAACATGTTTCAAGATGTGTTTATTATTTTAAACTAAAATGAGAATATAAAAACTAATCAAACCTAAAGTGTTTGCCTGGACACAAAGTAACCCATAGCTATTTTCTAATTCTTAAATTATTCAGCTAAGACATTGAAATAATTGTAGTAAACTTCACTTTTGAATATGAGCCTCCTTCTTTTTCTGTCTTGCTAAAGCTAAGGTCTGATTTGAAAGTCAAATTGCTATACCCAAGAGTAAACTAACACTTTAAACAAGAACAACACAATCCTGGTACACTTGGAGGGAAAAGCATGAATGTTGTACTTTGTGAAAGCTCCATTATAAATCAGGCATACTGAAGTAATAAAATTTAAATCTTGAGTATTTTGTCTATTTAGTTTCATAAGTAGCTTTTAATAATTTTGATGGTTCTATTTTGTTTATAGGATAAACTCTAAGTTCCCTAGCAAGATTTTTTTTAAGTGAAATAAAGTGTTTATTAGGAGGAAAAAAGTACGTGTGAATAGACTCACACACACGGGGTCAGAGAGAATCACACTCTCATGGTAATTTGAGTCACTTATATGGGGCATTTTTTTCTGGTTCCCTTTGGCCAATAATCTTGCTTTGCTTGGTTCTGTTTATTTCAGGGTCCTCCCATGTGTGTGCATGTGCATCTCTTAGCCAAGATGAATTTTAGTGAAGAGGCCTATGTATAGGTTGATATCACCTACTATAGGATGCTGTCCCTCCCTTTTTGATCCCCAGGAGTCTTTCTGTGCATGTCTAGTCAAGAAGGTCTCCTTGAGCTCGAGAATAAGAAATATGTGGTCTTATTATGTCTTACTTGGGCAGGGCTCAGCTCCTCTCTACAACTGCCATTACGGTTATCTTTTAAGTGTTCACTGGGAGGTAAAATCCAGTACAAAGACCTTTTGAAACTTGACTGAGACACCTTTTTAAACATTCTTCAAACTCACCTTTTTTACCCATCACCTGATCCTCATTGAACACTGGATCATGACCCTACTTTTTTTCATCCCATTCCCTTGGCAGAGAATATATCCCTTCTCCACCAAGGAATTAATAGCTGAGACACTGCCTTCTCTAGGAAAATGTTCTATGTCCTCAACACCCAAGAAGAATCTATCTTAATCACTCTTCCATCTGTATTTCCACAGTACTCTGTATATATCACAGTTTTCAGTTCAGTTCAGTTCAGTTCAATCGCTCAGTTGTGTCCGACTATTTGCAACCCCATGAATCGCATCACACCAGGCCTCCCTGTCCATCACCAACTCCCGGAGTTCACTCAAACTCATGCCCATCGAGTCGGTGATGCCATCCAGCCATCACATCCTCTGTCGTCCCCTTCTACTCCTGCCCCCAATCCCTCCCAGTATCAGGGTCTTTTCCAATAAGTCAACTCTTCATGTGATGTGGACAAAGTACTGGAGTTTCGGCTTCAGCATCAGTCCTTCCAATGAACACCCAGGGCTGATTTCCCTTAGGATGGACTGGTTGGGTCTCCTTGCAGTCTAAGGGACTCTCAAGAGTCTTCTCCAACACCACAGTTCAAAAGCATCAATTTTTCGGCACTCAACTTTCTTCTCAGTCCAACTCTCACATCCATACATGACCACTGGAAAAACCACAGCCTTGACCAGATGGACCTTTGTTGGCAAAGTAATGTCTCTGCTTTTCAATATACTATCTAGGTTGGTCATGACTTTCCTTTCAAGGAGTAAACGTCTTTTAATTTCATGGCTGCAATCACCATCTGCAGTGATTTTGGAGCCCAGAAAAATAAAGTCTGACACTGTTTCCCCTGTCTCCCCATCTATTTCCCATGAGGTGATGGGACCAGATGCCATGATCTTAGTTTTCTGAATGTTAAGCTTTATGCCAACTTTTTCAGTCTCCTCTTTCACTTTCATCAAGAGGCTTTTTAGTGCCTCTTCACTCTCTGCCATAAAGGTGGTGTCATCTTCATATCCGAGGTTATTGATATTTCTCCTGGCAATCTTGATTCCAGCTTGTGCTTCTTCCAGCCCAGCATTTCTCATGATGTACTCTGCATAGAAGTTAAATAAGCAGGGTGACAATATATAGCCTTGACGTACTCCTTTTCCTACTTGGAACCAGTCTGTTTTAACAGTTACCAAATATTATTTTAATAAATTGCCTATATATTTTCTTCTTCTTGCAAATTGTGATCAGATCTATATGAAATCACAGATTGTCTTTTTTGACAAGCATTACTATACTCTCAAAATTCAAAAATTAACATAAAACTGTATAAGTGTATATATAAGGTGTCACAGAGACTCCAAAGATTGAAACATTATTATTGGATTTCATCTGGGAGAGTAATAACCCTCTGAAGTTTACAAAGATCTCAAAAAATAAGTAAGCATTCTCTGTACAGACATAGGGGAAGTGTGAAAGTGTAGAAAACATGAGTCAGAAGAGATAGAACTGGCAGCCACCTAATATTCATCCTTATTTTCCTGGTACAAGTTAGTATCTCAATAGATTTTTTTTCAATGACTGAATAAAGCAACAACTTAAAAAAATCTCAGCATATTCCAAAAAAATAAAATATTTTACAGATCACATTCCCTGATCAGTCAGTCAGTTCAGTCGTTCAGTCGTGTCCAACCCTTTGCGACCCCATGGACTGCAGGACTCCAGGCTTCCCTGTCCATCACCAACTCTTCAAGATTGCTCAAACTCATGTCCATTGAGTCAGTGATGCCATCCAACCATCTCATCCTCTGTTGTCCCCTTCTCCTCCTGCCCTCAATCTTTACCAGCATCAGGGTCTCTTCCAATGAGTTAGCTCTTTGCATCAGGTAGCCAAAGTATTGGAGTTTCAGCTTCAACATCAGTTCTTCCAATGAACTCTTAGGACTTATCTCCTTTAGGATGGACTGGCTGGATCTCCTTGCAGTCCAAGGGTCTCTCAAGAGTCCTGATCAAATCCAATAAATCAAATCAAATCCCTGATCAAAATCCAATAAATCTAGAAGTTGCACAAAATTACAGCATCTGAATGACCAACAGAACACATTTCATGCACACACAGAAAATTAAAAATAATTATTTTAAATTGATTTTAGTTAAATAACTAACCAAAGAGTATCTTGAAGGCAACAAGAAAATAAAAAGAGAAAGAAATGGACTAGATGGATACACTGTCAACATAAAGGAAACAGCAATAAACCAATTAAAAACTTTACTCCTGCAAAAGATACTATTTACATTAGAAATAAAGCATTAATCTGATCTTTGCTGCTAGATGTACTTCTACCCTCTTCCAGAGAGTATGTAACAGAAAGAGATTTAAAAGTTTAGTTTTTATCTTATTCTCTGCTAAAGCTGTTATTTTGTAGCCACCATCTTAAACCTCTTTCAGTTTGTGGTGCAGACACAATTGGCTTTTTAATCCAGTAAAATTTCAAATCGCAAGACTCCTATCGATTTACATCATGATAGCAGAAATTCTATCTTATTTGCTAGAGTAGCTAGCTCTAGTTTGAGTTTATGTACGCCAGGCAAGGACTGCTAAAAGTGCAAAATAGAGACTGGCATATAAAAACTATGCATTTTACTTACTTTCTCATCAAATACTACAATCTCAGTCATCACACAGTCTCCTTCACAAGAAAATACAGGCAAGTGATTAACCAAATGCTTTGTCACTGCTTTACAGAGCTTTTCAGTTTAGAAGCCTGCTAAATTTTAGTTTTTTAATATATAGTTCCATTCTTCCACTGAGGCAGTTCTATATTTAGGTTCTTTTACTTGCTGCATTCCATTTATAAATGCCAAAATCTCTATCAGTTAGAATTTGTTCATATATACAAAACAAAAATATAAAATAACAGTGGCTTAAATAAAATAATTCTCTCACAAGATAGGCTGTCTTTGGCTGATATGATGGCTTTACAATTATGCAGGACTCACACTCCTCCTATCATTCTACTCTACTAGTCATAACACTAACATTGATCAAGAGTGATTCATAGTCCTAGATGGCTGTGGGAGACACAGACATTATGTGGCCATTTAAGATATAGGAACGAAAAAGGAAGTGAAGAGGAAGTGAAAGATTATATATATATAATATATATTATATTTATATAATATTATTATATTAATATTATATATTATTATATTATCATTAATGATTGATTAATAATTAATTAATTATTATATTATATAACATTATATATTATATATATAATAATATATATATAGAAAGCAGTTTTCTATAGAACTTTGAAGAACTTTGCTATATCTTGTATATATATATATACACATACAAGATAGCACCCTTTAAGGAGTTTTAAAGGATGACACTGCCCTTATGGCAGAAAGCAAAGAAGAACTAAAGAGCCTCTTGATGAAAATGAAAGAAGAGAGTGAAAAAGCTGGCTTAAAACTCAACATTCAAAAAACGAAGATCATGGCGTCTGGTCCCGTCACTTCATGACAAATAGATGGGGAAACAATGGAAACAGTGAGAGACTGCTTTTTGGGCTCCAAAATCACTTCAGATGGTGACTGCAGTCATGAAATTAAAAGATGCTTACTTCTTGGAAGAAAAGCTATGACAAACCTAGATAACATATTAAAAAGCAGAGAAATTATTTTGCCAACAAATGTCCATCTAGTCAAAGCTATGGGTTTTCCAGTAGTCATGTATGGATGTGAGAGTTGGCCCATAAGGAAAGGTGAGCACTGAATAATTGATGCTTTTGAACTGTGGTGTTGAAGAATACTCTTGAGAGTCCCTTGGACTGCAAGGAGATCAAACCAGTCAATCCTAAAGGAAATCAGTCCTGAATATTCATTGGAAGGACTGATGCTAAAGCTGAAGTTCCAATAGTTTGGCCACCTGATGTGAAGAACTGAGTCATTGGAAAAGACCCTGATACTGGGGAAGATTGAAGGCAGCAGGAGAAGAAGATGAGATGGTTGGATGGCATCACCTACTCAATGGACACGAGTTTGAGCATGCTCCAGGGTTGGTGATGGAGAGGGAGGCCTGGCATGCTGCAGTTGTGGGGTCGCAAAGAGTCAGACATGACTGAGCGACTGAGCTGAACTGAAAGGAAGTCCAAACCAACAACTTCCACTTATCTGTCATTGACATTCCTTGCAGCAAGAGAGACTGGATAAGCCATTCTTTTCCCCAATGCATTTCCTTCTGAAATGTTAACAGTCTCCTGTGTATTCAGAAGGCAAAAATGGACATTGGATAGTCTCAATCTAGCAGTCCCTGTCACAGAGCTTACCTTCCAAAATTCATAAATATCAACCACAGAGAGAATATAGATCTAAATTAAAAAAAAAAAAAAAGCCTAAAAAGTTATTTGAAAAATATTTAGGAAAAAGTCATTAGAATCTTCTGATAGAAGGTATAATTCATGAAACACAAAGCAAACTATGTGTAAAAGAATGAATGACAAGGTTAACTACATAAAATTAAAACAAAATAATCTTTATGCCAAAATACACCATATACAATTATAAGGTAAGGACCAGACAGAGAGTATTTGCAGCATATATAACAGATAAAAGATTAGTATTCAAAATACATTAGAAATTCTGACAAAACTTCACCAAAAAATGATGGTCTAAAAAGTCAACTGGATTATCAGAGAAGAGAAAATATGTATAGCCAGTAAATAGGAAAGATGCTTAGCCATACAGTAACTAGGGGAATGCAAATGAAAAGAAAGAGATACAATTTCAAATTCATCATTTAGCAACAGGTAAAAAAGTTTTAATATTAAACTTCAGTATATTGTGGATAAATATGTACTCTTACACACTTTTCTGGAGGATGATTTGTCAAGTTTGATAGAATTTCAAATGTACACACTCTCTGGGCAAGCAATTCCAATTCTACTTATCTCTGGTGTAGATATACTTCTGAGTATATGAAAAGATGTGTGTACAAAAGGGGTCAAAATGCTAATAAAAATGTTTATCAGTGGGAAATAAGATAATGCTAAATAAATGAAAATACCTGCTACTATGCAATATAAGATAAACAAAGCACTTTTATATGTGTGGAATGACTATAATATGGGAACAATTTGGAAAGAAATGGTATCTTTACTGGGCTTCCCTGGTAGCTCAGATGGTAAAGAATCTGCCTGAAATGCAGGAGACCTGGGTTTGATCCCTGGGTCAGGAAGATACCCTGGAGAAGAGAATGGCAACTTACTCCAGTATTCTTGCCTAGAGAATTCCATGTACGGAACAGAATGAGTCTTTTAATCCATGAGCAGGGTATGTATCTCCATTTACTTGGGTCTTACTTGACTTTATTTGGTAGAATTTTATAATTCCTACCATACAGATCCTTTACACGTTCTGTTAAGTGCATTCCTATGTATTTCAATTTGGAGGAAAATTTGTAGAAGGTATTATGCTTTAAATTTTGATTTGCTTAAGTTCATTGTTAGTGTGGAAATATTTTTACACATTTAGTGCTAATTTAATGAATAAGTATTATACACTACTGGTGTCTAAACAATTGATTTTGTGTATTGATCTTATATTCTATGAACTTGAAGAATTCACTTAGCTCTGAGTGATTTTTGTGTATATTTTTGTTGTTGGTTCTTTGGTACATTTTATGAAAGCAATCACCTCATCTGAAAAGAGGAACAGTTTTCTTTCTTTCTTTCCAATCTTCTTCTTGCCATTTTGTAATAGCTAGAACTTCCAGTACTATGTTAAATAAGAGCAATGAGATGAACATCTTTGCCTTTTATTCTGATTTTAAGGGGAAAGCACTCAGTATATCACCAAAAGCATGGTGTTAGCTGTATATATAGTTGTAAGTTCTTATAAGTTGAGATTGTTCCATTCTCCTTATTTGTTGAGAATTTTATAATATGAATGAGTACTGGATTTTATCTAATACTTTTTCTGCATCAATTAATAAGATCATATAATTTTTCTTTAGTTTATTGATATGTTAGACTATATTGATTGACACAATTGATATCAATTACAAAAAGAGCCTTGCATACTTAAAATAAATCCCACTTGGTCATGGCATATAAGTCTTTTTATACATGTCTGGATTCATTTTGCTGTCATTTTGTCGAGGGATTTTAAATCTACTTTAATGAGATATATTGATCAAGTACTGGTCTGGATAATTGCTATCATGGTAGTACTTTCCTCATGAAGATAAGTAGGGATGTGTCCCATTCTCTTCAATACTCTTCAAGAGATTGTGTGAATATTACTAATCTATAAAAAAAGAATGCATTTGAGTCTGCTCTAATGAGGTGGATGAAAATGGAGCCTATTATACAGAGTGAAATAAGCCAGAAAGAGAAACATCAATACACTATATTAATGCATATATATGGAATTTAGAAAGATGGTAATGATGACGCTATATGCACGACAGCAAAAGAGACACACATGTAAAGAGCAGAATTTTGGTCTTTGTGGGAGAAGGTGAGGGCAAGACGATATGAGAGAATAGCATTGAAACATACATATTACTATATGTAAAATAGATGGCCAGTGCAAGTTCAATGCATGAAGCAGGGCATCCAAAGCTGGTGCTCTGGGAAACCCCAAAGGGACGGGGTGGGATGGGAGATGGGAGGGAGGTTCAGGATGGGGGGACACATGCACAAACATGGCTGATTCATGTTGATGTATGGCAAAAACCACCACAATATTGCAAAGTAATTAGTCTCCAATTAAAATAAATTAATTAATTAAAAAATAAGTAGGGAAGTGTTCCATTCTCTCCAATAGTTTTCAAGAGATTGTATAATTTAATATTAATTCTACTTTACATATTTGATAGTATTCTCAGGTGAAACCATCTAAGCCTGAAAATCATTTGCAGGGCAGGGTAATTTTATAATTTCTAATTTCAGTCTTTAAATGTTATAAAACTATTTATGCTATCTGTTAGATCTTGGTTGAGTTTTTGCAGTTTGTGTTATTTTGAGAAAAAAGAGTCTGTCTCTTATGTGTTGTTGACTTTATTATTATGAATTTTTCATAGTATTCCCTTTTTTATCCATTTAGCAATTGCAGGATTGCTAATGAAATACCATATGACATTGATGATATTAGTTATTCATGTCTTGTTTCACTTATTTTTGTCAATCTTTGCAAGACATTCATCAATTTTATCAATTTTTTTCAAAGACTCACCTTTTCATTTCATTAATTTCTTCTATTGCTTTCGTTTTTTCAAATTAATTGATAATTGTATTTATTTTTAATATGGCCATCCTCCTACTTGATCTAATTTTATTTTGTTATTAAATAGGAATTCATTAGTACTATCCCACGTGTTTTAAATATTGTTATTTTCAGTAATTGCACTTAATATAAGTGGACAACTACAACCAAAGTGCAGTAATTGGAAGAATGGTTACAAAAACATGACCCAGTTGATGGGAGTAAGATGGCAGAGGCATAGGGCAGGAAGACCACTTTCTCCCCAACAAATTCATCAAAACAGCATTTGAACGTTGAAAAATTCCACAAAACAACTTCTGAAAGCTGGCAGAGGACATCAGGCACCCAGAAAGGCAACCCATTATCTTCAAAAGGAGGTAGGACTAAATATAGAAGATAAAAAGAGAGACAAAAGAGTTATGGATGGATACCTGTCCCGGGAAGGGAGCCTTAAAAGAGAAGTTTCCAAACACCAGGAAACCCTCTCACCGGTGGGTCTGTGGAGAGTTTTGGAATCTCAGAGGGCAACATAACTGGGAGGAATAAATAAATAAATAAATTAAATCCACAGATTATGTATCTAAAGGCAACTCCCAGCAGAGAAGTAGCCCAGATGCTTGTGTCCACCAACAGCAAGCAGGGGCTGGACAGGGAGGCACAGGCTGCATTGCTGAGGGTAAGGACCAGGCCTGAATGCCTTGCAAGCAATCTGAGGGAGCTAACGTGAGATAGCAACCCAAACTGTGGGATAGCCGGGGCGGGGGGGGGGGGGGGGGGGGGGGGAGAGAGAGAGAGGGAGGGAGAGAGAACTATCCCATGAAAAGCCCTAACCTAGGGCACTGCTGGTCTGCTCTCAGAACAAAGGACTGAGCAAACACCAGGGGAGAGCTAGGCAGCTGCACACTGGCCCATGCCCCACTGGAGGTAGGGTGGCAGGTGGGGGGCAGCCAGAGTCGGAAGGGGCAGTCTTGGCCCCAGACATGTCATCCTAGCAAACTGTGGGCAGGCTTCCAGTTGCTAACCAAGACCTGGGATTCTGGACAGTTGATATCCGCCGGGAGGGTTGCAACCAGAGATCAGCTCCCCAGAAGACACACATGGCATACCTGAGAAGGTGCACCTGCCGCGCACAGAGAAAACCAAGCAGCTGGGGTGGGGGAGGCAATAAGACACACCCCTCACCTGGGGGAGAGCGTCCGCATCAAACAGCTGGTTGCCTGAACTGCTCGCACCTGGAAAGGACATAAAACGCAGGCCCAACTCAGTTTGCGCCTCTTTGGAGTACCCGAGAACCTGAACCTGAGCAGCTGAGACCTGGGAAGTGCACGAAACCCAGGGCACACCTCAGAAAGTTCCCCTGCAGAGCAACCTGGAGACTGAGCAGTGTAGACTGGGAAAGCACACACGCCATGAGTGGGGGCAAACCCAGTGTGGCCCAGACACTGCAAGCACTCCCCACACACATCAGTGATATTTGTTTGCAGTGTTCCTTCCTCCCCACAGCACACTTGAAGAAGTGATCCTAAATAAGTGGCCACCTTCACCCCCTTGTGTCAGGGCGGAAATTAGACACTGAAGAGACCTGCAAACAGAAGAAGCCAAAATAAACATGGAACTGCTTTGGAAGTGACAAGTGAAACAGATTAAAACCCTCTAGTTAATACCAAATACATTGGAAGAGGCCTATAGGTCTTGAGAAGTATAAGAGGAATAAGGAAATGTCTGAAACTGAACTGACTCCACACTGCCTGCAACAGCTCCAGAGAAATTCCTAGATATATTTATTATTATCATTTTTTAAATTTTTCAAAATTTTTATTTTTAATGCCTCTATGAATCCTTTAATTTTCTTTTTTTTTTTTCATTTATTTTTATTAGTTAGAGGCTAATTACAATATTGTAGTGGGATTTTTCATACATTGACATGAATCAGCCATGGATTTACATGTATTCCCCATCCTGATCCCCCCTCCCACCTCCCTCTCTACCCAATCCCTCTGAGTCTTCCCAGTGCACCAGGCCCAAGCCTACTATTACCTTGAAAAAATATTTTTAAAGCAAACTTCATATTTTTTAATAAGTTTTGCAATTTTGCCTTTTTTTTTCATAGTGTGTTTTTGAGAGTCTAGCCTCCACTCTAGATGTTTAATCTTTGCTTTTCAGTGTTTGTTATCAATTTTGTACCTTAAATAATTCAATTTTCAGAACCCATTTTTACTTAGGAGTGTGATTACTGGCTTGATTACTCTCTCCCCCTTTTGATTCTCCTTTTTCTCCCCCAGGTCACCTCTATCTCCTCCCCCCGTTTCTTTTCTCTACCCAACTCTGTGAATCTCTTCGGGTATTCTGGGCCGTGGAAAACACTTAGGGAACTGATTACTGGCTAGATCTGTCTCTCTCCTTTTGATTCCCCCTCTTCTCCTCCTGGCCACCTCTATCTCCTTCCTCCCTCTTCTCTTCTCTATGTAACTCCGTAAACCTCTCTGAGTACTCCAGACTGTGGAGAGCACCTAGGGAATTGATTACCAGCTAGATTGCTCTCTCCTCTTTTGATTCCCCCTCTTCTCCTCCTGGTCACCTCTATCTCCCACCTACCTCTTATCTTCTCCATGTAACTCTGTGAACCTCTCTGGGTGTTCCTCACTGTGGAGAATCTTTTCACCATTAACCTAGATGTTTTATCATTGATGCTGTATGGGTGGAGAAGTCTTGAGGCTACTGTAAGAATAAGACTGAAAACCAGAGGCAGGAGGCTTACATCCAAAACCTGAGAACACCAGAGAACTCCTGACTACAGGGAACATTAGTCAATAAGAACTCATCCAAAAGCCTCCATATGTAAACTGAAATCAAGCACCTCTCCAGAGCCAACAAGTTCCAGAGCAAGACGTAGCAAGTAAATTCTCCAGCCACACAGGAACACAGCCCTGAGTTTCAATATACAGGCTGCCCAAAGTCACACCCAACCCATAGACATCTCAAAACTCACTACTGGACACATCATTGCACTCCAGAGAGAAGAAAACAACCCCACCCACCAGAACACCGACACAAGCTTCCCTAATCAGAAAACCTTGACAAGCCACTCGTCCAACCCCACCCACAGGGAGGAGCATCCACAATAAAGAGGAACCACAAACTGCCAAAATAAAGAAAGGCCACACCAAACACAGCAATCTAAATAAGAGGAAAAAGCGGAGAAATACTCAGCAGGTAAAGGAAAATGATAAATGCCCACCAAACCAAACAAAAGAGAAAGAGATAGGGAGTCTACCTGAAAAAAGAATTAAGAAAAATGATAGTAAAAATGATCCAAAATCTTGAAAACAAAATGGATAAGCAGCCTGGAGACAAAGATTGAAAAGATGCAAGAAATGTTTAACAAAGAACTAGAAGAAATAAAAGAGAGTCAATCAATAATGAATAATGCAATAAATGAGATCAAATACACTTGGGAGGAAACCAATAGTAGAATAATGGAGTCAGAAGATAGGATAAGTGAGATAGAAGATAGAATGGTAGAAATAAATAAAGCAGAGAGGAAAAAAGAAAAAAAAATAATTAAAAGAAATGAGGACAACCTCACAGACTGCTGGGAAAATGCTAAACGCCCCAACATTCGAATCATAGAAGTCCCAGAAGAAGAAGAGAAAAATAAAGGTCATGAGAAAATACTTGAAGAGATAATAGTTGAAAATTTCCATAAAATGTGGAAGGAAATAGTCACCCAAGTCCAAGAAACCCAGAGAGCCCCAAACAGGATAAACCCAAGGTGAGACACGACAAGACATATGTTAATCAAATTAACAAAGATCAAACACAAAAAAAGAAATATTAAAAGCAGCAAGAGAAAAACAACAAATAAAATGCAAGGGGATTCCCATAAGGATAACAGATGATCTTTCAATAGAAACTCTTCAGGCCAGAAGGGAATGGCAGGACATACTTAAAGTGATGAAAGATACAACCCAGACTACTGTACCCAGCAAGGATCTCATTCAAATATGAAGGAGAAATCAAAAGCTTTATAGACAAGCAAACGCTGAGAGATTTCAGCACCACAAACCAGCTCTTCAACAAATGCTAAAGGATCTTCTCTAGACAGTAAAACACAGACAGGGTGCATAAACTTGAACCTGGAACAACAAAGTAAATGGTAATTGGATCATACTTATCAATAATTACCTTAAATGTAAATGGGCTGAGTGCCCCAACCAAAAGACAAAGACTGGCTGAATGTATAAAAAAAACAGACCCCTATATAGGCTGTCTACAAGAGACCCACCTCAAAACAAGGGACACACACAGACTGAAAGTGAAGGGCTGGAAAAAGATATTCAACACAAATGGAGACCAAAAAAAAAAAAAAAAGAAGAAAGCAGGAGTAGCAATACTCATATCAGATAAAATAGACTTTAAAATAAAGGCTGTGAAAAGAAACAAAGAAGTACACTACATAATGATCAAAGGATCAATCCAAGCAAAAGATATAACAATTATAAATATATATGCACCCAACATAGGAGCACAACAATATGTAAGGCACATGTTAACAAGTAGGAAAGGGAAAATTAACAATAACACAATAATAGTGGGAGACGTTAATACCCTACTCACACCTATGGATAGATCAAACAAACAGAAGATTTACAAGGAAACACAAACTTTAAAAGATACAATGAACCAGTTAGACCTAATTGATATCTATAGGACATTTCACCCCCAAAAAATCAATTTCACCTTTTTCTCAAGTGCACATAAAATCTTCTCCAGGATAGATCACATCCTGGGCCAGAAATCTAGCCTTGGTAAATTAAAAAAAAAAAAAAAAATGAAATCATACCTAGCATCTTTCCTGACCACAACACAGTAAGATTAGATGTCAATTACAGGGAAAAAGAAACTATTAAAAATTCCAACATATTGAGGCTACAAAACACGCTACTTAATAACCAAGAAATCACAGAAGAAATCAAAAAAGAAATCAAAATATGCATAGAAATGAATGAAAATGAAAACACAACAACCCAATGCCTATGGGTCACTGTAAAAACAGTGCTAAGGGGAAGGTTCATAGCTATAGAGGCTTACCTGAAGAAACAAGAAAAAAGTCAAATAAATAACTCAACTCTACACCTAAAGCAACTAGAAAAGGAAGAAATGAAGAACCCTAGGATTAGTAGAAGGAAAGAAACCTTAAAATTTACGGCAGAAAAAAATGGAAAATAAACAAAAGAGACCATAGCAAAAAGCAACAAAGCTAAAAGCCTGTTCTTTGAGAAGATAAATAAAATTGACAAAACATTAGCCAGACTCATCAAGAAACAAAGGGAGAAGAATCAAATCAACAAAATTAGAAGTGAAAATGGAGACATCACAAGAAACAACACAGAAATACAAAGGATCATAATAGACTACTATCAGCAACTATATGCCAATAAAATGGACAACTTGGAAGAAATGGACAAATACTTGGAAAAGTGCAACTTTCCAAATGGAATAAGGAAGAAATAGAAAATCTTAACAGACACATCACAAGCACAGAAATCGAAACTATAATCAGGAATCTTTCAGCAAACATAAGCCCAGGACCAGACAGCTTCACAGCTGAATTCTACCAAAAATTTAGAGAAGAGCTAACACCTATCCTACTCAACTCTTACAAAAAATTGCAGAGGAAGGTAAACTACCAAACTCTTTCTATGAGGCCACCATCACCCTAATACGAAAACCAGACAAGGATGCCACAAAAAGGAAAAACTACAGGCCAATATCACTGATGAACATAGATGCAAAACTCCTTAACAAACTTCTAGGAAACAGAATCTAACAACATATTCAAAAGATCATACATCATGACCAAGTGGCCTTTATCACAAGGATGCAAGGATTCTTTAATATCAGTATATCAATCGGTGTAATACACCACGTTAACGAATTGAAAGATTAAAAAAAATATGATAATCTCAATAGATGCAGAAAAGCTTTTGAAAAATTCAACATCCATTTATGACAAAAACCTTCCAGATAGCAGGCATAGAAGGAACATACCTCTACATAATAAAAGCTATATCTGACAAACCCACAGCAAACATTATCCTCAATGGTGAAAAATTGAAAGCATTTCCCCTAAAGTCAGGAACAAGACAAGGTGCCCACTCTCACCACTACTTTTCAATATAGTTTTGGAAGTTTTGGCCACAGCAATCAGAGCAGAAAAACAACAGGAATCCAGATTGGAAAAGAAGAAGTTAAACTCTCACTGTTTGCAGATGACATGATCCACTACATAGGAAACCCTAAAGACTCCACCAGAAAATTACTAGAGCTAATCAATAAATATAGTAAAGTTGCAGGATATAAAATTAACACAAAGAAATCCCTAGCTTTCCAATACACTAAAAATGAGAAAACTAAAAATGAGAAGAGAAATTAAGGAAACAATTTCATTCACCATTGCAACAAAAAGAATAAAATACTTAGGAATAAATAGACCTAAAGAAACCAAAGACCTATACATAGAAAACTATAAAACACTTATGAAAGAAATCAAAGAGGATACAAGTAAATGGAAAAATATGCCAAGTTCATGGATTGAAAAAAATCAATATAGTGAAAATGAATATGCTACCCAAAACAATCTATAGATTCAATGCTACCTATGGTATTTTCAGAGAACTAGAACAAATGATTTCACAATTTGCATGGAAATGCAAAAAACCTCGAATAGCTAAAGCTATCTTGAGAAAGAAGAATGAAATGGGAAGAATAAGCCTGCCTGACTCCAGGCTCTACTACAAGCTACAGTCATCAAGACAGTATGGTATTGGCACAAAGACAGAAATATAGATCAATGGAACAAAATAGAAAGCCCAGAGATACATTCACATACCAATGGACACCTTATCTTTGACAAAGGAGGCAAGAATATACAATGGAATAAAAGACGATCTCTTTAACAAGTAGTGCCAGAAAAACTGGTCAACCACTTGTAAAAGAATGAATCTAGAACACTTTCTAAGACCATACACAAAAATAAACTCAAGATGGATTGAAGATCTAAATGTAAGACTAGAAATTATAAAACTCCTAAAGGAAAGCATAGGCAAAACACTCTATGACATAAATCACAGCAGGATCCTCTATGACCCACCTCCCAGTGTAATGGAAATAAAAGCAAAATTAAACAAATGGAACCTAATTAAACTTAAAAGCTTTTGCACAGTGAAGGAAACTTAAGCAAGATGAAAAGGCAGCCTTTAGAATGGGAGAAAATAATAGCAAATGAAGCAATCGACAAAGAATTAATCTCAAAAATATATGAGCAACACCTGCAGCTCAGTTCCAGAAAAATAAACAACCCAATCAAAAAATGCACCAAAGAACTAAACAGACATTTATCCAAAGAAGTTATACAGATGGCTAACAAACACATGAAAAGATCCTCAACATCACTCATTATCAGAGTAATGCAAATCATAACCACAATGAAGTACCATTTCACGCCAGTCAGAATGGCTGCTATCCAAAATGTACAAACAATAGATGTTGGAGAGCATGTGGAGAAAAGGAAACTCTCTTACACTGTTGGTGGGAATGCAAAATAGTACAGTCACTATGGAGAATAGTGTGGACATTCCTTAAAAAACTGGAAATAGAACTGCCATATGACCCAGAAATCCCACTGCTGGGCATACACACTGAGGAAACCAGAACTGAAAGAGACACCTGTACCCCAATATTCATCACAACACTGTTTATATTAGCCAAGATATGGAAGCAACCTGGAGATTCATTAACAGATGAATGGATAAGAAAGCTGTGGTACATATACACAATGGAATATTACTCAGCCATTAAAAAGAATACATTTGAATCAGTTCTAATGAGGTGGATGAAACTGGAACCTATTATACAGAGTGAAGTAAGCCAGAAAGACAAAGACCAATACAGTATACTAACACATATATATGCAATTTAGAAAGCTATTAACAATAACCCTATATGTGAGATAGCAAAAGAGACACAGGTGTATAGAACAGTCTATTTGACTCTGTTAGAGAAGGTGAGGGTTGGATGATCTGAGAGAATAGCATTGAAACATGAATATTATCATATGTGAAACAGATCACCAGTCCAGGTTCGAAGCATGAGACAGAGTGCTCAGGGCTGGTGCACTGGGATGACCCAGAGGGATGGGATGGGGAGGGAGGTGGGAGGGGGGTTCAGGATGGGGATCACATGTACACCCATGGCTGATTCATGTTAATGTATGGCAAAAAGCACTACAATACTTTAAAGTAATTAGCTTCCAATTAAAATAAATAGATGAAATTAAAAAAAAAAAACATGATCCAGCTATATCCTGTGTACAAAAGCACTTTAAAAGCAAAAGTGCAACTAACTTGAATTTAAAAGATTCAAAATAGATACAATATTCACACAGCAAAAAAAAAAAAAGTTGCTGTGGCTATACTGATACTGACAAAATCATCTTTAAGACAAAAATTTTTATTGGAGACAAAGGAAGACACTTTATATTAATATAAACATTCATTGAACAGAAATAGGAGTGATTTAAATAATATTGGTACCCAACAAGAGAGGCTCCAAATACCTGAAGCAACAACTGACATAATTATAGGGGAAAATATGCAATAAAAATAATACTTGAAAGCTTTAATACCCTACTTCCAATAATGGATCAAAGATCTATACATAAATTCAACAAGTAAACATGGTCAATATTATAAACCACTAGACCTAATAGACATTTATAGAATACTCCACCAAACAACAGCAGAATACAAATTCCATGGAACAATCTCCAGTAGGGTCAATATGGTAAACCACAAAAAAGTAGTAATTAATATAAAAGGATTTCAGTTATTAATAAAAGCAAAACATATTCTCTGACTACAGTGGAATAAAATTTGAAGACAGTGAGAGAAAGAAAGGAGGGAAATTCACAAGTACTTGGAAACTAAACAACATAAGCTTCCCCAGTGGCTTGGTGTTAAAGAATCTGCCTGCCAGTTCAGAAGATGGAAGAGATTTGGTTTCGATGCCTGGATTGGAGCAATCCCCTGGAGGAGGATATGGCAAACTATTCTAATATTCTTACTGGGAAAATTCCATGGACAGATGAGCCTGGTGGGCTACAGCCCACGGGGTCACAAAGAGTCGGACACTACTGAGCACGCACATGCATGCACATACTCCTAAGCAATCACTGAGTCAAGAAGAAACCATAAGGAAAATTAGAAGTTACTTTAAAGTGAGTGAAAAAAATAACAAAACATACCAAAATTTATAGAATGCTGCTGAAGCAGTGCTTAGAAGGAAATTTTGAGGTGTAAATAAATGACTATAATATAAAACCAAAGACCCCAGAACAATAACCTAACAAAAGCAAG
This sequence comes from Cervus canadensis, assembly GCF_019320065.1. NCBI lineage: Eukaryota > Metazoa > Chordata > Mammalia > Artiodactyla > Cervidae > Cervus > Cervus canadensis. The sequence continues at coordinate 85,468,782 of NC_057419.1, forward strand.
CAGAAGGAATAGAAATTTTAAAATAGAGCAGAAATTAAAAAATAAAAATAGTGAAGTTAAAAGTTTTTTTTTTTTTTTTTAAACATCAACCAAACTGACAAAACTTAAGCAGACTGACCAAGAAAATAGAATAAAATTAATAAATTCAAGCATGAAAGAAGGGACATAAACCTCACAAACTTATAAGAATTTAGAAGGGGTTATATGGGAATTCTATGAATGACCGTATACTAACATAAAATGAACAAGTTCCTAGAAACATCCAAAACAGAATGGAAAAGAAATAGAAAGAAATAAATCAAATTATTGATTTTTTAAAGTTCCATAATGAAAAGCCTGGGGGCGGGGGAAGACTTCATTGGTGAATTCTAAACATTAAAAACAAGGAACACTAATCCTTGACAAACTGTTCCCCAAAAAGTAGAGATGGATGGAATAGATTTCAATACTTTCTATGAGGTTGGTATTCCCTTAATATCTGGATAAAATGATTGTAAAACAAATAAAGCAACCTATAAAAATAGAAGATATGCAATTATCAAGTGAAATTTACCCCAGGAATGCAAAAACAGCTTAATATATCCACTCAATCAACAGAATATACCAAATTAGTAAAGAATAAAAACCTTGATCATCTCAATACATGCAAAAAAAAGTATTTAACAAAACTCAAAACCTATTCAATTAAAAACCCAAATATGATATGGCATAGAACGTTAATATATGTATACATAGTCAGATAAAGGACATCTATGAATTACTGAGTCATTAAGTAATCTCACATTTGATTATTTAAGAAACTGCTTTTCAGTGTTCACACTACTTTACTTTCCCATCAATAAATGTATGAGGTTTCTGTTTTCTTCACATCTTGTTCACTGTTTGTTATTTTCATTTCTAAAAAATTATATCTACCCTGGGTACATGCATGCTTAGTCACTTCAGTTGTGTCTTACTCTTTGCGACCCTATGGACTGTAGCTTGCCAGGCTCCTCTGTCCATGGGATTCTCCAGGCAGGAATACTGGGGTGAGTTGCTATGCTCTCCCCTGGGGGATCTTTCCAACTCAGGGATTAAACCTGCATCTCCTGCATTGCAGGCAGATGTTTTTACCCACTGAGCCACATGGGACGCTTACACCTACCCTAGTCGGTATGAAATATTAATTCATGATTTGATTTGCATTATAGTGATGTTGGTCATGTTTTCATTCATTTATGGGCCATTAACACATATCTGGATAAATATGTGTTCAAATTGTTTTCCCATTTATTAATTTGGCTGTCTTTCACTATTGAGCTGAAAGAATCTTATGTATATTCTGGACACCTGACCTTTACTAGATACATGATTTCAAATATAAACTCCATTTTTTGGGAAACTTTTTCTCTTTCTTTTTAGGTCCTTGGTACAATTTGAGTTAATTTCTGTATAGGGTGTAAGCTAGGCATTCAAAGTCATTATTTTTCTTGAGAACATTTAGTTGTCTTAGCACCATGGTTTGAAAAAAGACTGTTATTCCTTTTTATTGAATGGTCTCGGCACCTTGTCAAAAATTAGTTTATTATAGATGTATGATTTGTTTCTGGACTTTCAATTCAAGTCCATTCATAGGTCTATCCTTATGCCAGTTATCACATTGTCTTGATTACTGTGGCTTCACATGAAGTGTTGACATTGGGAAATGTGAGTCCTGTAAGTTTGCTCTTTTTTGAAGATTGTTTCAGATATTTTGAGTCCTTTGTATTTCCATATGAATTTCAGGATAAGCCTATCAATTCCTGCAAAAAAAATGTATTTGGGATTTTGAAAAGGGTTATGGTGAGTATGTAGATGTGCATTGCTATCTCTGTTTCAGTTTTTTAATATTTATTTATTTATTTAACTGCATTGGGTCTTAGTTCGACCATGCGGGATCTTTGTTGTGTCCAACAAATCTTTTGTTGTGGCACTTGGGCTCCAGACTGTGTGCTCAGTAGTTGTGGTGCTCAGGGTTAGTTGCTCTGTGGCATGTGGAACCTTATCCTTCAACCAGGGATCAAACCTGAGTCCCCCACATTGCAAGGCAGATTCTTAGCCACTAGACCACCAGGGAAGTGCCAGCATTGCCATCTTTAAATACTGAAACCTCCAATCCATGAACACCAAATATCTTCCCCTTTATTTAGATCTTTGATTTCTTTTAACAATGCTTTATAGTTTCCTGTCTATAAATCATGCACCTCTTTGGTTACATTTATTCCTAAGCAATTTATTATTTTTGATGATATTTTAAATGTAATTAGTTTTCTTCTTGTGTAATGCTTGTTTATAGAAATACAGTAGATTTTTGTATGGTGATTTATCCTGCAATCTCACTGTACATGTTTAGCATTACTTCTATTTTTTCCTGTGTGCATTCTTTAGTGTTTTCTACATATTCAATCATGTCCTCTGCAAATAAAGGTAGTTTTATTTATTTATTTTAAATCTAGAGCTTTTTTTTTTTTTATGGAACCAAGACTTTATTTATTTATTTATTTTTTCAGTGTGTTTTGTCATACATTGATATGAATCAGCCATAGAGTTACACGTATTCCCCATCCTGATCCCTCCTCCCACCTCCCTCTCCACCCGATTCCTCTGGGTCTTCCCAGTGCACCAGGCCCGAGCACTTGTCTCATGCATCCCACCTGGGCTGGTGATCTGTTTCACCATAGATAATATACATGCTGTTCTTTCAAAACATCCCACCCTCACCTTCTCCCACAGAGTTCAAAAGTCTGTTCTGTACTTCTGTGTCTCCTTTTCTGTTTTGCATATAGGGTTATTGTTACCATCTTTCTAAATTCCATATATATGTGTTAGTATGCTGTAAGGTTCTTTATCTTTCTGGCTTACTTCACTCTGTATAATGGGCTCCAGTTTCATCCATCTCATTAGAACTGATTCAAATGAATTCTTTTTAA